>NC_067400.1:323761148-324064273 GCF_016432865.1 Antechinus flavipes | reverse complement strand
ATCAGTTGGAGATTGGCTGAATAAATTATGGCATATGAATGTTAAGGAAAATTATTATTCTAAAAGAAGCCATGAGCAGGATGATTTCCACAAGGCCTAGAGAGACTTACATGAACTGATGCTAAGTTAATTGAGTAGAACCAAGAGAACATTTCACACAGCAACAAGATTATGTGATGGATATGGCTTTTTTCCACCATGAAGTGATTCAGGCCAATTCTAATAGACTTGTGATGGAGGGAGCCATTTGCAAGCATAAAGAGGACAGTGCGGGCTGAACATGAATCACAACATAGTTTTTTCACCTTTTTTGTTGTTATTCACTTGCTTTTTGTTTTCTTTATCATTTTTCTCCTTTTTCATCTGATTTTTCTTGTTCAGCATAATTCTGGAAATACATATAGAAGAATTGCAATGTTCAATTGATAAATGATGGACAGAAGCAGCTACACCCAAAGAAAAAATACTGGAAACGAATGTGAACTATTTGCATTTTTGCTTTTCTTCCCGGGTTATTTTTACCTTCTGAATCCAATTCTCCCTGTGCAACAAGAGAACTGTTCGGTTCTGCAAACATATATTGTTATCTAGGATATACTGCAACATATCTAACATATATAGGACTGCTTGCCATCTAAGGGAGGGGGTGGAGGGAGGGAGGGGAAAAATCAGAACAGAAGCGAGTGCAAGGGATAATGTTGTAAAAAAAAAAATTACCCTGGCATGGATTCTGTCAATATAAAGTTATTATAAAATAAAATATTTTAAAAAATTAAAAAAAAACAAGAATTGAAATGTTTAACATTAAAAGAAAGAAAACATGAATGTGATGCAAGCATGCAAGACCTTGCTGCTTTCAATATGACAATTCAGTAATTGAGTATTTGATACTTAACACTTCCTAACTGTGTGACTCTGGGCAAGTCACTTAACTCCAATTGCCTCAGAAAAAATAACAATTGTAGAAAATATAAAATATTTTGGGGTCTAACTGTCAAAGTCAAGAGCTATATGAACACACATAAAACATTTTCGACACAAATAAAGTCACATCTAATGAAATGGAAAAATATCAAGTACTCATGGATAGACAGGGTTAATATAATAAAAATGATACTAGTACCTAAATTAATCTAATTATTCAGTTCCATACCAATCAAACTCCCAAGTAATTACTTCACAGAGCTAGAAAAAATAATTTAAAAGTTCATCTGAAAGAACCAAAGGTCAAGAATTTCAAGGAAATAAATGAAACAAAATACAAACGAAGGTGACCAGCTGTACCAGACCAAAAACTGTATTATAAAGCAGCAGTCATCAAACCTTTTGGTACTGGCTAAGAAATAAAGTAACCTATCCATTGAATAGTTTGGGTTCACAGAACAAAATAGTCAATGACTATAGCAATCTAGTGTTTGATAAATCCAAAGACCCCAGTTTTTGGGATAAGAACTCACTATTTGACAAAAACTTCTGGGAAAATTGGAAATTGTTATGGCAGAAAGGAGACATTAACCCACACTTAACACCGTATACCAAAATAAGGTCAAAATGGTTTCATAATTTAGACATAAAGAATGGTTATTTTAAGCAAATTAGAAGAACAAAGGATAGTTTATTTCTAAAATCTACAGAGGAGGAAGGAATTTGTGGCCAAAGAAGAACTGGAGTTCAATATTGAACACAAAATAGATAATTTTGAGTATATTAAATTTAAAAGTTTTTGAACAAACAATCCAAATGCAGACAAAATTATAAGGGAGGCAGTAAACTAGGGGAAAAATTACAAAGGGCTCTGATAAAGCCCTGATTTCTAAATATATAGAGAACTAACTCAAATTTATAAGAATTCAAGCCATTCTCCAATTGATAAATGGTCAAAGAATATGAACAATTTTCAGATGAAGAAATTGAAATCATTTCTAACCATATGAAAAAGTGCTCTAAATCATTACTGATCAGAGAAATGCAAACTAAGACAACTCTGAGGTACTATTACACATCTCTCAGATTGGCGAAGATGAAGGAAAAGATAAATTTTGGAAGGGATGTGGGAAAACTGGAAATACTTTGTTGGTGGAATTGTGGAGTTGGTGGAGTTGTGGAGTTGATGGAGTTGGAGTTGTGAATGTCTCCAACCATTCTGGAGAGCAATTTGGCACTATGCCCAAATGACTATCAAATTATATGTATCCTTTTATCCAGCAGTGTCTTTACTGGGCTTGTATCCCAAAGAGATCATAAAAAAAGGAAAAGAACCCACATGTGCAAAAGTCTTTGTGGCAGCCCTTTTTGTAGTGGCAAGAAACTAGAAGCTGAGTGGATGCTTATCATTTGGAGAATGACTGAAAAACTTATGGTATATGAATGTTATGAAATATTGTTCTATAAGAAATGACCAGCAGGATGATTTCAGGGAGCCTGGAGAGACTTACATGAATTGATGCTATGTGAAATGAGCAAAATCAGGAGATCATTATATATGGCAACAGTAAGAATATATGATGATCAATTCTGGTGAACATGGCTCTCATCAACAAAGAGGTGATTCAGACCAGTTCCAATGGTCTTGTGATGAAGAAAGCCATTTGTACCCAGAGAGAGGACAGTGATATATATGAATCCCACTTGGTCTTAGTATATTATCCTGCTGATAAGTTGCTGTAATCTCTTTGCTAATATTTTAAAATTTTTGCATCAATATTCATTAGGGAGATTGGTCTGGAATTTTCTTTCTCTGTTTTGGCTCTTCCTGGCTTAGATATCAGCACCATATATGTGTCATAGAAGGAATTTGGCAATACTCTTTACCTATTTTTCCAAATGGTTTACATAATATTAGAATTAATTCTTTAAATGTTTGGTATTGTCACTTGTGAATCCATTTGGACCTTGAGATTTTTTCTTAGGGAGTTTATTAATGGCTTATTCAACTTCCTTTTCTAAAATTGGACTATTTAGATAATTTATTTCCTCTATTAACCTGGTCAATTTATATTTTTGTAAATATTCATTTCAGTTAGACTTGCTTCTATGCTGCTGTAAAAAAATAGCTAATGATTTTAAATTTTTTTTGTATTGATGGTAAGTTCACCCTTTTCATTTTTGGTGCTGGTGATTTTTTTTTTTCTTTCCTTTTTCTAATCAAATTAAAGGGTTAGCATTGTTTTTGTTTTTATACAAAACCAACTTTTAGTTTTATTAGATCAATAATTTTATTAGTTTCAATTTTATTAATTTCTCCTTTTGCATTTCAGAATTTGTACAAAGTTGGGGAAAATATAACTAGTATCTCTTATAAAGGTTCCAGTTCTAAAATATATAAAGAACTGTGTCAAATTTATAAGAGTACAAGTCATTTCCCAATTGATAAATGGTCAAAAGATTATGAACAAAGAATGTAAACTGCTTGCATTTTTGTTTTTCTTCCTGGGCTATTTTTACCTTCTGAATCCAATTCTTCCTGTGCAAGAAGAGAACTGTTCGGTTCTGCACACATATATTGTATCTAGGATATACTGTAAACTATTTAACATGTATAGGACTGCTTGCCATCTGCGGGAGGAGGTGGAGGGTGAGAGGGAAAAAATCGGGAACAGAAGTGAGTACAAGGGATAATGTTGTAAAAAATTACCCTGGCATGGGTTCTGTCAATAAAAAGTTTTTCATATCTTTTTTTTTAATAACTATTTTCAGACGATGAAATCAAAGCCATTTACAATTATATGAAAAATGCTCTAAATCACTATTAAGAGAAATGAAAATTAAAACTCTTGACACCTCTCAGACTGGCTAAGATAATGTTGAGAGAAATGTGAGAAAACAGATTACTAATGGATTGCTGGTGGAGTTGTGAAATGATCCAACTATTCTGGAGAGCAATCTGGAACTATGCCAAAGGGCTATAAAGCTGTGCCATTACTGGGCCTGCATCCCAAAGAAATCAAAGCACTCACATGTGCAAAAATGTAGCAGCTCTTTTTGTCATAGCAAAGAATTGGGAAAGGAATGTATGCCCATCAATCGGGGAATTGCCAAACAAGTTGTGGTATATGAAGATACTGGAATATTATTGTATATTAAAATGAACATGCCAATTTTACAAAGGCTGGAAAAGATTTACGTGAACTGATGCTGAATGAAATAAGCAGAAAATTGTACAAAATAACAGCAAGAATGTATGATAATTATGAAAGGCTTGGTTCCTAATAGTTCAGTGATCCAAAGTAATCCCAATAGATTTTGGACAGAAAATACTATCTGCATCCAGAAAAAGAACTAAGGAGAATGCATTCAGAAAAAGAATTGAGATTTGAGTGTAAATCAACACATGCTATGCTCACTTCTGTTTTTCTCCCCTATGGGATTTTCTCTTTTGTGATTTTTCTCTCCTGACATGATTCATTAAGAAATGTATATTTAAAAAGTTAATATACATGTATAACCAGAAAAAAAAAAAAGGCAGTACCAAAATTGCTATCAGAGAAATCCTGCATTAAGATTAAAAAGTCTTTCATTTTTGTGGTTTAGAGCTTAATTTCAATTAGTAAAAATTTAATGAAATGAGAAGCCAGAGTGCAGAGTTTAGAAGTGAAAGGAGAACTAAGTGGAGGAATCAGTCAGTCAATAAACATTTATTATTAGCTATAAGCCAAGATCCGTACTGAGCACGGAATATAGCAGACTCTGGCCTGGAGGAGCTCCCAGTAGCTCCATGCAAACAATTTTGCACAAATAAGTGGTTTACAAGAAAAACTGGAAGTGACTCCATGCAAACAATTTTGTACAAATTAAGTGGTTTATAAGAAACATCGGAAATAATGAAGTTGTCTCTTGGGCTTCCTTCAAGTATAAAATGAAAGCATATGCAAGAACACAATGAAAAGGGTCCAGTTCTCCTTGAAAGGCCAACTATCACTCTTGGTAGATCATAATATCTGTTCTGCCGTCTTTCCCACCCATAGTGTTTCCTCATTGCTTCCCCTTTGCTCCTAAGTTCTCTTCATCCACATACTTGGTCCTATTGCCTCAGAAAAGCATCCTTCAGAAGGCCAAATCAGTGCTATCACTAGGTCCCCTTCACTGGATTTCACCATTGTGGGAAAAAGATCCCCTGTCCAGCACTGAGCATGTACCCCACCCAACTGCCAGACTGAAAATGAGCAGGTTCACTGCCTTACAGGAAGGAGCTTGTGCCCTCCTCATGGTTCAAACACCTGGCTTTGCTTGTGCCACACTTGTCTGTTCCCAGAGTCATGGATGAGCCATTACCTCCCTTTGAGCCCCAGGACCATCAGGAAGCCATCCCAGCCCTGCCCTTCCATCAGTGGTTGGACACAAAGGAAACCTCGGTGGACATAAAATTGGTCACCAAATGCAGTGCTCCTCAAAAGTGCAACCTCAAAAGCCAGCCTGCCGTTGCAACCCACAACTCCTCAACTGGCAGAGCAGCTTTCGGGGTCCTGAGCACCTTCCTGAGATTGTCCCAGGCAAAAGGACCTTTCAAGGCTGATTCTGATCAATTCCACCCAAAGGCCCCAGTCAGAAATTGCTAACCACCAGGCTCCTTTTAGAGAATTTCTTAATTATGTAATTTGCAAAGTACTAAGAAACTGCATCTGCCCTATTGGGCCTAGGACCTCTCTTTGCCAAGGAGCACTGCTAGCCAGGTGCCACCCAGACTTCGGTCTCTGGATTCCTGCTTCATTTGATGAGCCAGATACAAATGAAAAATCTTAAGGGCACTGTGAACATCAGTTTTTCAAAAAATTTTGAAAAAAAGAAAAATTTTAATTTTTCAAGGAATTTTGTGTTTGTGACTTTAAACCCATGTGTCTCATTTTACATGTCATTTTAAATTTTATTTAATTTTTAAATAAATTGGGATTTTTTTCCCCTTTAAAATCAACTTGATTGAACAGCTTCCATGGGCAATGACTATCCTGAGACTAAACCTGTAATATTAAGACTGCTAGCAGCTCGAGTCCTCAAGACTTCCACACCACTCCCAGATCAGCTATTAACTGAACACGTAGCTTTGGGGTTCATCACTCAGGAGATCCTAGACTCTACTCCAGACCTCTCCAACTGCTACAAGGCAGCTGTTGGAGGAATACAGCCTCAGGATTTTTCTGACCTTCAGGCCATATTAGATCTAAAAAATCATTTACTAAAATAACCACAAGTAGTGCTGAGCTAGCTTCCTCCCCACTTCTTGAGTTCTATAAGTTGATCATTTTGTAGGGCCAGTAATTCGAGTTATATGGAGTTGAAGATTGCTCAGGTCTTTATTTGGTGGGCACATACAGTACCCATAGCTCCCTGGCCAGAGTTCATGGGGGAAAACTTATAGAGATGTATTTTTAAGCCTGCAAGTTCACTATGTCAAATGTCGGGCTTGTATTTAATTTACTGGGCCTGTGTAAACTTTAGGCATCTCATTACTGATGTTCATTAGTTTCATTAAAAGAAAAAAAAACATTTTCACCAATCAGCATTGGTTATCTTTACCTCTGGCATTCATTTGAGCTTAGTCACCTGGCCCTGCAAAGTAACAAAAGGAATATCACCTAAATGAATTCACATAGTTTGGGATATGTTTTATGTCATTTCCCCAGGATTTAGTATTTAAGAGTTTTAAATACCTTAGGCCCATTACTACAGCATTCCTGAAAATTGCATTAGTTTAGCAGACCTCAAAATTGTACATCATCAGAAATGCCCTACTTGATTCTCCTCTCAAGCATTTGGGCCCCAAATTAATTTGGTGAACAGGGATGAAGGTCTCATCTTCTGCAGTTATTTTCTGCTGGAAGGGGTCCTAGAAATGTCACTGCCTAGTGGGGTCCAGATTGAGGAGGATAGATTTTTGACAAAGAGGTTAGGGAGAATCCAGGAGGTGCTAGGTCTCTGGATCAGGTACAAGATGGTATCCAGGTTGAGCAAGTGGCTGGAAGTTCATGACCTGGAGGTTAGAAAAAATAAAGTTGCTTAAAGATGCAACAAAAATGAGCAGAAAAAAGATTAAAATTGAAATAAATATGGATTCAACAGGGAAAGTAACCAAGAACCCTATCCAGATGAAAACTTGGCTGGAGGGGGAGGGGTGGGGAGTGTTGAGAGTAATGGGGGAAGTAAGGGGGTGGGGGATTAGAGAGATTGTCTAACATCCATAAAATCTTTTATTTTTTAGGATTAACTCAGTATGAAGTTCAACCTTCCCCAAGGTGGTGTTGGCAAGAAGACAGCTACCACCACTCAAGTCAAGAAATGAGAATCTAGGGCCAACCAGTTGTCTAAGAGCATGTTGGTCATGGTCCAGAGATCCTGGAGGATTTAGACAGAATGTGCCATTCCCTTAATCATTTGGTGGATGGTGGCAGTCAGTATAGAGAGGTTATGTTCATGTTCTAAATACCCAACCTAGGGAATGAGTTTTGCCTTTCCATTCCTTAAATACCAGAGAATATTCTCTCCAAAGGTTTTCTTCTATCTCATTAGAGGGGGAAGGTTGGTGGAGGGAACGTTAGCATTATAAAAGTAAAAAAAAATATTCAGATGGCCAGTGAGGCGTGCACCCAAGTGTTTACAGGGGTTAGACATTGGATAGAGCAGATGACAGGTTGAGAGAGGTTCCAGTCAGAGTCATTCCTCCTAAGGGCATCTGAGAACTCTCAATGTGAAATTGGAAGTCTCATTTTACAAAGAAAAGTGCATCCTTCAAGGACAGAAATGGTACCCAAGGTCACCCTTGATAATTGCTTCTGGGTAGCTCTCCTTGAGGGTCCCTCTAATTGCATGATATTATACCAACAGGACTTCCCATTCACAGGATACCATGGAGAAGCCTGCAGGCTTAATGTGGTATAGAAGTATGGTAGGAAGTTTGCTGAAATAATTTTGGAACAGGTACCACACAATTCTCTTCAAGTGGTCTATAGTCATACATACAGTGAATGCTAACTCCTCATTATAGCTAGTGTAAGTGCCTGAGGTGAAATTAAGACGGTTGTGGGAATGGTTACGTTCACTTGCTCCACTAGTGTTTGTGGAACCCATAGCTACCATAGGTGGAGGAACAAAAGTCATTTTCTGGAGTTATTTCCTGCTGGAAAGGGTCATAGAAATGTCTCTGCCTAATGGCATCCAGAGTGAGGAGGGGAGATGTGTGACAAAGAACATAGCGCAGGATCCAGGAGGCGCCGGTATCTGGATTACAGGATGGTAACCAGGTTAACCAAGTAGCTGGAAGTTCACAGAAGAAATAGAGCTCACAAGTGTTTTGAAAAGGGACTGAAAATGAGCAGGAAAGGAATGATTTAAAAGGGGAGCAAGTACAGTATTTCTTAGGGGGAGTAGCCAAGAGCCCCCTCCCCAAAAAGGGAAGATTTTGTGTGAAGTTTTTATAAATGTCTTACCTCCATCCTGTTTTTTTAGGAACTCTTGCAGTAGGAAGTTCAACTTTCCCCAGGGGTTGAAGTACATACAACAGCAGAAGATGTTGGCACAGGCACAGCCAATCCTAAAGACAAGAAATGAGTGGATGGCCTACCGTGTTGGTCAGGAAGTCCAGTGATTTCCCCATCCATTTCCAGTGCTCCAGGGGTTCTGAGGAACAGCAGTTTCAGGTCTTCTCTGAGTTCTCATGAGGTGCCAGGAAGGTCTGGAGAAGCAGAAGTAACAGGAGCAGCAGGTTAGAGTCTGAAAACCTGTGTCTGGCTGGGAAGACGCCTGAGGTTAACAGCTTTTTTTTTTTTAAACCAAAAATGACCTCATGTGGTCCTTTCCAATTTGGTGCCCAATGGGTAAGCCAAGATTTCAAGTATCCTCAGTCCCCTGCATTTACTGGGGTGACAGTCTGGGGATGAACACCTGCTGGTTTGGGGAGATGTTCACATATTCAGAAAGGACCTCCGGGGCTCTGCCAAGCTGTGGGACAAAGTGGGGTGACCAGATGCTGTTCTGAATCTACCTAATGTCAGAGGGGAAGCATGGCCGCCCTTGTAAAAGATCAAAAGGGGCTGAGCTCAGTGTTCTCCCCAGGGGCACTGCAGATTCTTAAGTAGTCTTAAGAGACTTTTTACCCCCTCTTCCCAAATCTGCAGGCACAATTTAGGGAGGACTCCCTGGAGATTCATTTTCTGCCCCTTTCCCCAAGACTGAGGATGCCAGACAAAGAGGGATAATTAATCTAAAATGCCTCAGCCACAGTTTGGGTTCTCAGTCAAGTGAAAGCTGAACTACTGTCATTCTGTAAATAGTTGGACACTCCAAAATAAGATAAAATTTCTTTTAGTAAATTCTTTGATACCTCCTGGGATTATTCAGTCTTAAAAGGGAAGGCTTCCACCGAATTGGTAAAGATGTCAAGAAAAACCAAAAGTAGTTTGAAATCCCTGCAGTGGGGCCTATGAATAAAGTCTATCTGCCAGTCTTCTACTGGATAAGTTACCCCTTCGCCAAAAGTATTTAAAAAGCTGTTTGGGATAGAGGATTATTTAACAGCACCATCAGGATTTACTTGAGCACATATTGGACAAGCTTGACTAATCTGCCTAATTATCTACTAGCTTGTGTCCAGCAAAAATAGATTTTATATAGGTGGTGCAGTGGATAGAGCACCAGCCTTGAAGTCAGGAGAACCTGCTCTCAGACACTTAACACCTTCGAGCTAGGTGACCCTGGACAACTCATTTAGCCCTAATTGCCTCAGCAAAATAAATAAAATTTAAAACATTTTTTAAAATGTTTAAAAATAGCTTGATGTAAGCCAAAGAGAAGTTACCACTGGCTTGCCTCTGACTCTGAAATTGGAAGCTGGCCAGAGAAGGGGAAAAATTATATGCCCTTTCTCTAACAAGGGCTTGTTCTTGGGAATTATAAGAATGTATACAAGAGTCAGGCAATTGGAGGAGCAGGGATGTCATAGTTAAGAGCAACCATGCTGCAGCTTGGGTAGCCGACTCTGTAAGCTTGTTGCCTCCAAACTGGAATAAAATAGTACTCTCTGGGTTCAGGGACAACCTGCAGTCAAAGTAGAGTTTCCCCTGCACATTTTATGGGGGAAGTTTGGTCTTCAGAAACCCCTCTTTCTAGGGAGTCCCATGACTGAAAAGTACATTTGGAGTCAGTATAGAAAGTCCCTCTCAATCCTTTCCCCCATTTTAAAGCTTTGGTGAGGGCAATGATTTCAGCCCTCTTGAGCAGAGGTCCCAGGGAGAAGCAGTTTAGCCTCCAAAGTACTATTGAGGGCCACCATGGAGTCACTTACCTTTCTGTCCTTATCTTCAAGAAAATGGACCATTTACCATCTGGGTTGTGGAGAGTCTCTCAAGTCAGGTCCACTAGAGTAGACTGAATCTGAAGTTTCCCCACAACTACGAATAATGTCACCGGATTGTTTGGTGTCAGGAAGAAAGGAGGCAGGGTGGAGATTGTGACACACCCAGAGTTAAATTGGGAATGTCTAGGAAAAGGGCCTGATATTTGGTTAGCCTTCTGCTAGCCAGCAACAGAGGGCTTTTAGCTTCTAGAATGCTCTGACCCAGTTGAAAGCTGTTCAAAACGGTTTTTAACTGTTGGTAAAAAACTGTTTGTAACTGTAGTTCAAAACTCCCAAAGCTTTCTCCAACAGCTGAATTTGGGGAATTTGTGGCCCTGTGGCTAACTTCTGCAGCTACTTGTGAATATCTGGGGCAGCCTAAGTAATAAAATGCATGTTGAGGACAATGACCCCTTCAGGAGAAATGGGGTCCAGGTTGGTGTATTTTTTGGTTTTTTTTTTTTTAATCTTTAAATCAATATGAAAAAACAACAACAACGACTTAAAAACAGAAAAGACAAATAGAAAAGAAAACTAAAATTATTGCCCTGTCCCAGTAGAACATCAGGGAGTTTTCAAAATATGTAACAAATTTTCTTTTCAAGAAAGTATAAACAAGAGAAGACATTGTATACATAATAGTACTTTTTTTTTTTTTTGCTTCCTTTTAGGCTTTCTCTATGTACTTTTTACTTTTATCTTTTTTTTTCCTTTTCTTCCCTACCACATCTCCCATGCACACTTACGTTCAACATATATATGTGGACATGCACATACACATACACAAACACATACATGTATATATAAAATGTATTTTTTACATACTCAAGTATACACACACATGTATTTACACAGACATGTAAACATACATAACCATAATATCTAAAGCAACTTTTATTTGACTGAGGTATAATTTGAGTAAGGTAAAATTGAATCTTTTGTAAGTTTTATATTGTTTAAGATTTATGATTATTAACCCTAATATCTTTCTCATAAATTCTACTTCTGATCCTTATTATATTATTTTTGTATATATCTTATTTCCTATCCCTCTTCTGTTTTTTTAACTTGCTTTTACTTCCCGTGACAAGGCTCCCTCTTTTATCCTCTCCTCCCACCATTTCCTTCCTCTTTATCCTATTTTCATTATCACTCTGATTAATCTAAATACTCTTCTGAGGACCATCTTATTCTATACCATCCTTTCAATCCTTTTATTTTTTTCCTCAGTAATCTATACACCTTGTCCCACTACCATTATTCTAAACACTCTTTTATACCCCACCTTATCTTATTCTCTTCCCCCTTTTTTTCTTTATAGATTTTGTATGGTGTTATACCCTTCATGCTCTCATTTCTCTCTTTCTCTCTCTCTCTCTCTCTCTCTCTCTCTCTCTCTCTCTCTCTCTCTCTATATATATATATATATATATATATATATATAATATATATTCTCTATTTAACCCATTCTAAATGTTAGTACACTTTCAGAACTATGAGTCTTTCCCATCCTCTCCTCCCCCCCAAAAGTTCTTCCTTTGCATTTCATTTGCATAACATAACTGCTATATTTACCTTTGCCTAAACAGTATTGATTTTTAGACTTGGTTCTTATTCAACTCTGCCCCAATCTCTCTTTTGAGCAACCCAATTAGTGATATTAATCTTACATATATGATATATATTTCCATGCACAACACATAACTGATTTGTCCATGTTGAGTTCCTTGAAATTAATCTTGGATACTGAGTCTTCTATGTTAAATTTTCTATTAAATTTGGTTTTGATTGAGACAAAGTCCTGAAAATCGATAAGTTCATTGAATATACTGGTTTTTTTTATTCTTTGTGATTAATAATTATTCCAAATAGGATATTCTTAGTTACAGGCCTAGTCTTTTGTTAGGATATATGTCATTCCATGAACTGTAGTCTTTTATTGTGGCTGCTAAGTCCTGTACATTTTTCATTGTAGCTCTAGCATAGCTGAATAATTTTTTGGTTTGTTCCTTGCAATTTTTTCTCTTTGATCTGAGGATTTTGAAATTTTGCAATAATATTCCTATGTGTTTGCCAATGTGATCAGTGGATTTTTTTTCTATTTTCCCCTCCTATCACTCCAGGACAACTTTTTTGAATTATTTCTTGTAATATTGGATCAAGGATATTTTTTTTGTCAGAGTTTTCAGATAATCCAATTATTCTTAGAATTTCTCTTCTTGATCTGTTCTCCTGATCAGTTGTTTTTCATGTTTCACATTCTGTTCTATTTTGTCATTATATTTTGTGATTTCTTAGTCTCTTAGAGCTTCACTGGCTTCTCCTTGCCCAATCCAATTTTCAAAGAGTTATTTTGTTCATTAAATCTTTGTATCTTCTTTTATACCAAGTTAACTTTTTCCCTTATCTTTTCTTGGATGGTTTTTATTTATTGTAGTATTTCCTCAATTTCTCTCACTTAATTTTTAAAGTCTTTTTGAGTTCCTCTAAAAATTATTTCAGGGCAGGTAGCTATTTAACATTACTCTTGGGGAGAGAAGATTTTTTTTTTTTACTTCATTATCTTCCTGTGAAGATGAGGCCCAATTTTCCTTATTTGCATAAAAAGTTTATGTGCTTACATTTTTTTTATTGTTGCCTGTTAATTTTTTTATTTTAAAAAAGAACTATGTGAATAAGTACTTCTAATCATGGAGTAGGGGCATCAACCCTGATTGCTGCTCTCCTCTTTGACCTAGAAAGCTATATACTTCTGCAAGTGTGGAAGGCAGCTATGTTCCTGCCCCCCCTGCTTCTGCATTCACTAAGTGTATGAATTCCTTCTCATATTGAGATTCATTACCAATGGTGTATCCAATTCAAAATGTCTAACAGTTATCACGTGAGACCTGGGAAGTAGAGTTCAGGAGGATTAAGGCAGGATCAATCTATTTGGGGATGGTTTGTGTGGAGATGAAAATTGGATGCTAGGAAAATTGGTGAGTCCCCAAGAAGGAGCACACAAAAAGATGTCCAAAGACCGAGGTATGGGGGGCCACATGGGTCCCTGACATGAACAAAGATCCAGCCAAAGAGACTAAACAACAAGCAGGTCACACCAAGTCAGTAAAGAACCTAGAGAAAGAAGAAACACAAAATTTCAGAAAAAAAGAGTATCCAGGAGGAGAAGAAAAGGCAGTCTCTACCAAAAAAAGAAAAGAGTTCTTTCAGTTGTGCACTTTAGAGGTCATTAGTAACATTCAATTGAATGAGAAGGGGAGAAGGCAGAGTGCAGAGAGTTTAGAAGGGTGTGAAAGAAGAAAGAATAAGGGGAGGTATCAGTCAAGTCAATAAACATTTATTGTTTACTGTGGGGCAAGCTCAATATTAAGCCCTGGGGGATAAAAAGAAAGACCCAAGCCAGTCCTTGACCTGGAGGAGCTCCCAATCTAAGGGACTGCATTCAACTCTACAAATAATTGGGTTTAATTAAGGAAGTTGTCCTTTGGTCTTCCTGTGAGTATGAAATGGCAGCACATGCAAGAGAATGTTGAAAAGGATCCAGTTCTCCAGCAAAGGGATGATATATGCAAGAGCAAGTTCAAAAAGGTCCAGTTAACAAATCTACTACCTAGAAACAGAGTAAGTCCTGACTATTGAGCCAAGTAATAGCCAAGTTCCATCCATTTTCATTATTGGATCGCCCCTCTCCTGAGCATTGACTATAAAGCCAAGGATATTCCAGATTCTAATGTCCAAAGCTAAATGATTAGGAAACTCTAACCCTGAAAACAGACCAGCAAGCCTCATTACCAACACTTCAAGATCCTCAGGCAAGACCTCAAATGGGCATTGACCTTGAGGACACAAATTTCTCTGGCCATGTCTGTTGGGCAATACCTCCATTCAGCCCCAACCTCCAGCCAGAAGCTCCTCTAGAATCACCAACTATTCATGAAAATGTCAGTGGGACCATACCATTGGATCATATGAATATACTTCCATACTTCCCTACTTCTGATCCTCCATTCAGTCCTGCACACCAATCTGAATTAAATCAGATTTCACTACCACATTTCTGGATATAGCTCCCAAAAATCTGAAGAAAAAAAAAAAAAACCAAAAAACTAAGAAGCTAACACTCCAACCCACAAATATAAGATTGTATTTAAATCTCAATCAGGTTCTAAGGATAAATTTGAAGTTCTTAACAATTGGTAGTAAGCACAAGTCTGGGGCTGCAATTACCGCTGACCCTAAACTGAAATTTCCATCTGAAATTCCATTCCAACCCTTATCATTCAGATCTCTACTACCAAGATGTCCAAGGAGACAAAAACAAATTTAATTTTTTTTAAAGCAATTCATCCATCATGTGACTTTAAAATGAATGTTTCAACTTACATGTGATTTTTAAATTTTATAGAGAGAGGAATCCAGAAGATGTTTGAATTTTTTTTTTTCTTTTTTAAATGTTTTGGTTTTGGTTTAGTTTGCTTGTTTGGGGCTTGAAAATCTGGTAATTTATTCCACTGCTTCCAAGAGCAATGACTACCATGAGTTGGAGCCTGGAATTTTTTTTTTCCTGAGGCAATTGGGGTTAAGTGACTTGCCTCGGGTCACACAACTAGGAAGTGTTAAGTATCTGATGCTAGATTTGAACTCAGGTTCTTCTGATTTCAGGGCTAGTGCTCTATCCGCAGTGCCACTGAGCTGCCTCTGAGCCTGATATCTTAAACTGCTAACACAGACTTGGCAGCTGCCAATCCTTGAGTTGTCGAGACCTCTGTACCACTTCTGGAGCCTATCATTCAGGAGGTCCTACACTATATTGTACATACACTTAACTGCCACAGGGTAGCTGTTAGGGGAACACAGTTTTAGGGCCTTTCTGATCTTTAGGCCATATAAAACCTGAAAAATCATTTACTACAGCAGTGATAAGTTGAAAGCTAAGCACAGTATCTTCTCACTGCTTGAGTTTTATAAGGCAATCATTTTGTAGGGCCAGTAAATGGTGTTATTTATGCCTTTGACAGAAAAGAGGTCCCCAGCCCAGACCTAGGGGAAGAGAGAAAAAAAAGATCTCACTAAATGTTAAATGGATATCTCACTATCTCTCTCTTTCCTCAGAGTGATAAAATCAAAGACTCCACAAAAAGATCATTGTCAAGCTATCATGAAAGAATTCTCAAGTTCAAGTAAATCTCCAAGCAAATAAGCAAAATTGTTTTATATGACAAACTGTGAGTTAATTTCCAAAAGAAGTTAGCAAAGAGCCAGGAGCAAGAAGGTAAATTCCTAGGAAAAGTGAAGTGAGAAATGAACTGCTTCATGTCACTGATATCCTGATTTAATGGTTTAGATGTGGAGTGAAAGACTGGTCAGGCTCTTACCCATAGTACCCTGGCCAGGGAATCCATAGTTCCCTCATTGTGGGGGATGAGGGAGGGCCCTCCAGAGAAACCTTCCAAAAGTGTGTGTTTAGGCCTGAAAAGTCATAGGTTCAGTGTCAGGAATCCAATGTTGTACTGTTTGGTTTAACTTTGGATACCTCATTACTGATGCTTAATATCACCAACAAACAGGCTAGTGTCTTAAACATAGGCTTTTGGACTTAGCTACCTGGCCTTGTAAAATAACCTGAGCAAGATCACTGAAGTACAAAACTCCTAAAGTAAGATAGTTTGGGGTCTGTTTTACATCATTCTCAGCATCTTAGAGCTTTTAATATCTTTTTCCCATTAATATATTATTCCTGAAAATTGCATTAGTACAGCATTTCTCCAAATCGCACCACATCAGAAATACCCCACATCATTCTTTCACTCAAACACTTGATTTCCAAATTCATTTGGGACAAAGGGACAAAGGTCTCATTTTCTAAAATTACTTCCTGCTACAAGAGGTCATTGAATTGTCCCTGCCTAATGGTGTCCAGATTAAGGAGGGGAAACGTGTGACTTAAAGAACTTAGTGCAGGATCCAGGAGATGCTGGTATCTTTTTCAGGAGAAGATGGTATCCAGGTTAAACAAGTAGCTGGAAGTTCATAGCCTGGAGCTTAGAAGAAATAAAGCTCACAAGTTGGTTTAAAATGAAGGGACCAAAAATGATCAGGAAAAGAAAAATTAAAATTAGAGTAAGTATGGGATTCCATAAAGAGAGTAGCCAAGAGCCCTCCCCTCAAGAGGAAGCCTTTGTAAAAGGAGAAGTTTTTGTAAATGTCTTACCTCCATCCCATGTTTTTTTAGAACTCAAGCAGTATGGAACTCACTCTTCCCCAGGGGTTGATGTACATGCAGCAGGAGGTGTTGTCACAGGCACAGCCACCAATCCTAGAGGCAAGAAATGAGTCTGGCCTAACATGTTGGTCAGGAAGTCCAAGGATTTCCCCATACAATACCTTTCCAGTGCTCCAGGGGTTCTGGGGAACAGCTGTTTCAGGTCTTCTCTGGGTTCTCTTGAGTCAGGAAGGTCTGGAGAAGCAGAGGTAACAGGAGCAGCAGGTTGGAGTCTGGAAATGTGAGTCCCGCTGGGAAGGCCTCTGAGGTTAACAGCAGGGGGATGGTTACAATGACCTCATGGGGTCCTTTCCATTTGGTGCCCAGAGGGTCAGGCCTTTGGCCCATCCAAGATTTCAAGTATCCTCAGTCCCCCGCATTTACTGGGGTGACAGTCTGAGAATGAACACCTGCTGGTTTGGGGAGGTTTTCACTTGCATATTCAGAAAGGGCCTTTGGGGCTCTGCCAAGCTGTGGGACAAACTGGGTGACCAGATGCTGTTCTGAATCTATAGAATGTCAGAGGGGAAGCATGGCCACTCATGAGAAAGGTCAAAAGGGGCTGAGCTCAGTGTTCTCCCCAGGGGCACTGCAGACTCTCAGTAGTCTTATCAGGAGGCTATTTACCCCCTCTTCCCACGTCTGCAGGCACAGCTTAGGGAGGACTCCCCGAGGGGAGGATTCATTTTCTGTCCCCTTTCCCCAAGACTGAGGATGCCAGACAGAGAGGAGATAATTACTCTAAGGTGGCTCAGTCACAGTTTGGGTTATCTGTGAAGGGAAGGTTAAACCACTGTCACTGTGGAAAGAGTTGGGCAGGTCACAGTAAAATCTCTTTTTGTAGTATCTTTGCTACCTAATTACTGATGTCTAAATATATAGTATTCATTTCTATGCACAATACATAAACACTTTGTCCCTGTTAAATTCCTTGAAATTAATCTTGGCTATTGGCTCTTACAGGAGCCAATTTGGGTTTGGTTGAGACAAAGTCCTGAAAATCTGCAAGTTTGCTGAATGTCCACATTTTTTGTTCATTATTATGGATAATTTTCCTAGTTGTATTTTTCACTTCAGGCCTACATCTTTTGATTGCTTGTTTATATTATTCTAGGACCTGAGGTCTTTTATTGTGGCTGCTGCTAATCTTCTACAATTCCGATTCTAGCTCCAGCATATTTAAAATGCTTTATTTTTTGGCTTTTCTCTTTGGTTTGGGAGTTTTGAAATTTGGTAATACACTATTTCCATGTGTTTTTGACAAATGATCTTTTGAGATGGTGAGAGGTTGGTTTTTTCTCTATTTTCCCCTTGTGTGCTTTCACTTGAGTACAGGTTTCTTTATTTTTTACATTATCAACGTAACACTTTTATGTGACCTTTTTTGGGTCACAGCTTTCAAGTAGTCCAATTCTTAGAATTTATTTTATTGACCTGTTCTCCACATCTGCTGTTTTTCTTATAAAGTGTTTCACATTCTTTTTTATTTCCCCCATCTTTTTTATTCCCATACTAACTTTTTATAATTGGATTCTTCTTTGCCTTCATTTTTTAAAATGAGAATTGACATATGTAGCTCTAATTCAGGAGGTGGAAGGGTGAGAATAGTGCCTCTAGGTTTACTTCAGATCTTCCCTCTAACCTGGAATCCTAAATCAAAAAGTCCCCTCTCCTGTAAGTAAGTCCCTACCTCACTGCTATTTTCCAGCTGATTCCTTTTTAAAAATACATGTTTTAAATAAAACCCAAATAAAGCATTTCTATATATTACTGACAAAGTTCATCAACAAGAAATAGAAAGAGAAATTCCATTCAAAATAACTATAGCAAAATAAAATATTTGGGTATCTGACTTGCCAAGAAAAAAAAAAAAAAACAGGAACTATATGACCACAATTACAAAATACTTCTCACACAAACTCAAATCTAAAAAACTGGGAAAATATCAATTGCTCATGAGTAATTGCCTAGGTAATATAATAAAAATGACAATTTTGCCTAAATTTGTCTACTTGTTCAATGCCATAGCAAACTGCCAAAATATTGTATAAAACTAGAAAAAACATAAAATTCATCTGGAATAACAAAAAGTCAAGAATATTAAGGAAATTAATGAAAAAAAATGCAAAGTTTGGTGGCTTAGCAGTATCAAACCTAAAACTATTATAAAGTAGCAGTTAATAAAAACTATTTGGTATTGTCTAAGTGGTTGATCAGTGGAATAGATTAGATACACAGAACACAACAATCATGGTCTATAGTAATCCACTATTTGATTAAAGCTACCAAACTCCAGCTTTTGTAATTAAAAACTCACTATTTGACAAAAATTACTGGGAAAAATGGAAAATATGGCAGAAATTCAGCATACACCTCCATCTCAAATCCTATAACAAGGTCAAAAATGGGTACATGACTTGGACATAAGGGATGATACCATAAATTAGGAGAGCACGGAATAATTTATCAGATCTTTGGAGAAAAACCAAAAAAGACTATAGAACATAAAAAGCAAGTGGACAACTTTGATTTCATTAAATTAAAAAGGCTCTGCATAAACAAAACCCACAAAATCAAAATTAAAAGGGAAGTACAAAGCGGGGAAGGGGGGGGGTGGAGAAAACTTTACAGCAATTTTCAGATGACAAAACAATACTCTTAAGTCATTATTAGAAAAATGCTTAGTAAAACATATCTCAGATCTGAGATACCACCTCACATATCTCAGATTGGCTAAAATGACAGGAAAAGATAAATATTGGTGAGGATATGGGAAAAATGGGACACTTGTGCATTGTTACTAAAGTTGTGAAATGATCCAATTCCATTCTGGAAAGCAGAATGGAGCTATGTCCAAAGGGCTATATATAAAACTCTGCATATTCTTTAATCCAGATGTGCCACTACAAGGTCTATTATAATCCAAAGAAATAGAGGGGAAAGGACCCATATGTGCAAAAAAATATGGCAGCTCTTTTTTGGTATCAAATAATTTGAATATGAGTAGATTGTCATCAATTGGGGTTGAATAAGCTGTGGTATATATAAAGGTAATGGAATATTATTCTACAAAAAAATGAACAAGCTGATTTTTAGAAAAGACCTGAATATAGATTTATAGGAATTGATGCTGAGTGAAACAAGCAGAACCAGGAATACATATGGTCACAACAGCAATCAACTTTGAAAGATTTGGTTCTTTTCAGTGGTTCAGTGATCCAAAGCAATCTCTATATAGACTTTGGACAGAAAATGCCATCTGCATCCAGAAAAAGAACATCCACAATGCATTATTAGTATCACATAATATTTATTTTTAATACACATTGCTTTTATGAATCATGTTGGGAGAGAAAAATCAGAGCAAAAGGGAAAAACCATTGGAAATATAAATGGGACGTCAAGTTCAAAATGTCCAGCCTAGGTATTTCAATTGTGAAACAGCTCAGGAGATCGGGAAGATCAATATATCTGGGGGTTTGTAGATAATTGTTTATCTGGGAAATTATCAGGTCCCAAAATAGCATACAGAACAAAAAATTGACCATTGACAAGAGGTATGTTACTAACATTCAATTGAATGTGAGAAGGAAGAGTGCAGAGAGTTTTAGAAGAGAGAAAGGAGAAATAAGTGGAGGCATCAGCCTGTCAATATTTGTCTACTATGGACTTAAACTCTGTACAAGGCAATGGGCAGCTACAACGGCACAAGCCAATCTGTGAGCTGAAGGAGCTCGCTATCTGTATCTGTACAAATAAATGGTTATAAGAAAATTGGATGTAACAAAGTTGTCTCTGGGCTTCCTGTGTGAAATAGCACATGTAAGAGCATATTGAAAAGGATCCAGTTCTCCAAAGGTCAAGTATCACTGAGTAGCTCTCTGCTCCCTATTCCAGTACTATCTTTCCCACCCACAATTATTTCCTGATTTCCTTCCACTTTGCTCACCAGTTCCCTTCTTCCTCCACAGACTTGGTCCCAGTGCCTCAGAAAAGCCTCTGCCAACAGACCAGGTCAGTGCTGTTACTGAGCCTTCTCAACGAATTTTCCCTTTATAGGAAAATGATCCCTCCCGCAACCCCTCTCCCCCCCCCCCCCCCGGTCCAGCACTGAGCAGGTGCCCACCCTGAACTGCCAGATTGAAATTAATGCAGGGTCACTTCACTGCCTCACAGGAAGGAGCTTGTACCCTCCTCATGGCTCCAAAGCCCGACATTGGCTGTGCTGCACTTAAGACTCTTATGTTCCCAGAGTAATGGCTGAGCCATAAACTCTCCTTCGATTCCAAGAGCATCAGGAAGCCACCCAGCCTTGCCCTTCCATCAGAGGCTGGACACAAAAGGAACCTCAGGGGTCCTAAAAATGGTCACCAAATGCAGTGCTCCTCAAAAAGTGCAGCCTTACAATCCAACCTGCCTTCCCAATCCATGACTTCTCATTGAAAAGAAGCCTTCAGATCCTGAGCACCTTCCTGAGATTGTCCCCAGGCAAAAGGACTGTTCAGTACACTCCACCCAAAGGTCCCAGGCAGAAACGGACCACCAGGATCCCTTTAGGGACTTTTTAAAGGTGCTTAAATGTAGAGTAAGAAGCTGTATCTGCCCAGCCTACCAGGCTGAGGACCTGCCTTTGCCAAGGAGCACTGCTAGCCAGGTTCCATCCAACTTTGGTCCCTGGGGTCCTGCTTCTTTGGAAGAGAAACCAGAAAGGCACTGGACATTCCTTTTTTGAACAACAAAAGGAACTTTCAGTGATCCAGATTCTGATACACTCAACCCAACATCCCCAGTCAGAAACTGCTGACCACCAGGATCCTTTTGTAGGATCAAGGTTACTTGCAAAGTACTACCAAGAAGCTGCATCTGCCCTGCCTACAAAACTGAGAACCTGCCTTTGCCAACCAATACTGCTATCCAGGTGCCATCTAGCCTTGGTCCCTGGATCCCTACTTCATTTGTTGAAAAACTACAAAGGCATTGTATATCTTTTTTTCAAAATCTTTTGAAAAAGAAAAAATTTTCACGGCATTGGCTGTGCTGCACCTGATTCTGGATCTTCCCAAGGTAATGACTGAGCCATGTTGTCCTTTTACTCCAAGGAGCATCATCCATCCCAACCTTGCCCTTCCATCAGAGGCCAGACACAAAGGGAACCTCAGTGACCATAAAATTAGTCACTGAATGTAGTGTTTTTCCCCCTGGCAAAGAAGCCTTCAGATCCTGAGCACTTTCCTGAGGTTTCCCAAGGCAAAAGGATCATTCAGTAGACTCTACCTATAGTCCCCAAGCAGAAACTGCTGATCACCAGGCTCCTTTTAGAGGATTTAAGGTAACTTGTAAAGTACTACCAAGAAGCTGCATCTGCCCTACCTACCATGCCCAGGACCTGCCTTTGCCAAGGAGCACTGCTAACCAGTTTCCATCCAACCCTGGAGCCCTGCTTCTTTGGAAGAGAAACCAGAAAGGCACTGGACATTCCTTTTTTGAACAACAAAAAGAACTTTCAGTGAGACAGATTCTGATAACTCAACCCAACATCCCCAGTCAGAAATTGCTGATCACCAGCATCCTTTTGTAGGATCAAAGTTACTTGCAAAGTACTACCAAGAAGCTGCATCTGCCCTGCCTACAAAATTGAGGACCTGCTTAGGAGGTCTTTGCTTTGGAGTTTAGGAGCACTGCTAGTCAGGTTCTACTCAGCCTTAAGTCACCAGATTTCTGCTCCACTGAGCATTGATAAGGGCAGATATATTGCAGACACCAATGCCCAGATGAATGAAAAATCTCAAATATGATACTGGACATGTTCATTAATTTTGAAAGAAAAATTTTCATAATTTTTAAATTCTGGTGATTTTAAAACTCTCATTTTAGATGTAATTTTTCAATTTTATGTAGAAGGGAATACATGACTGAATTTTTTTTCCTTTTTAAATAGATTGGGATTTTTTTCCCCTTTAAAATCAACTACATTGATTCAACTGCTCCCTGGGTCAGTGAGTATCCTGAGACTACAACTGTAATATTAAGACTGTGGCAGGGACTTGGCAGCTGCCTCAAGTCCCTGACACCTCCACACCAGTTCTGGGGCAGCTATTAGCTGAACATATAGCCTCAGGGCTCATCACTCAGGAGATATTAAACTCCAACCCAGACCTCTCCAACAGCCACAGGGCAGCTGTTTGGACAAATACAGCTTCAGGGCCCTGCTGACCTTCAGGCCATATAAGGTCTCAAAAATCATTTACTAAGGCAACCACAAGCAGTTATGAGCTAAAGGCTAGGCAAAAGCACCTCCCACTGTAAGTTGGTCATTTTGTAGGACTGATGAATGTTATATGGAGTTAACAGGTCAGGTTTTTAACTTTGTGGGCAGATGTAGTTCCTATATTTCCCTGGCCAGTGTTCATGAGGGGAGTCATCTCTAGAGATGCATTTTTTAGGACTGAAAGATCACTAGGTCAAATGTCAGGCATCTAATTTTATACTGGGCCTGTGATTAACTTTAGGCATCTCATTACTGATGCTCATTATTTTCACAAAATCCATTTTCACCAACCAGTAGTAGGCTGGTAATGTTGACCACTGGCATTCCTTTGGGCTTAGCCATCTGACCCAGCAGGGTAACCTGAGAAAGATCAACTAAATATAGGACTTGTACATTCAGATAGTGTGGAATCTGTTTTACATCTTCCCAGAATCTGGCATTTTAGGGTATTTAATAACTTGGACCCAGTACTACAGCATCTCTAAAAATTGCATTAGTATAACATTCCTAAAGATTGTGCCACATCAGAAATGCCCCACTTCATTCCCCTCTCAAGCATTTGGGACCTAAATTCATTTGGGGCAAAGGGACGAAGGTCTCATCTTCTGCAGTTACTTCCCGCTGGAAGGGGTCGTAGAGATGTCCCTACTTAGTGGGGTGCAGATTGAGAAGGGGAGATGTGTGACTTAAAGAGATTAGGGGTAGAATCCAGAAGGTGCTGGGTCTCTGAATCAGGTAGAAAGGAGTATCCAGGTGGAGCAAGTAATTGGAAGTTCATGGTCTGGACCCTAGAAGAAATGAAGCTTAGTAGTTGTTTTAAAATGCAAGAACCAAAAATGAGCAGGAAAATATTTTAAGTTGGAGTTCAATAGAAAGAGTAGCCAACAGTCCCCACCCAGAAAAAAATATATATCTCATATATTGGAGAAAATATCTCGTATTTATAAAGACTTTGTTTTGTTTTTTTAGGATCCTCATATATGGCATTCAACCTTCCCTAAAGTATTGATGTACATAAAGTAGGAGGTGTTGGCAAGGAGACAGTCACCACTACTAAAGTCAAGAAATGAGCGTCTGAGGCTAACCAGTTGTCTAAAAATATGTTGGGGGCAGCTAGGTGTCACAGTGAATAGACAGCCCCAGCCCTGAAGTCAGGAGGACCTGAGTTCAAATCTGTGTGACTCTGGGCAAGTCACTTAACCCCAATTGCCTCAGGAAAAAAAAAAATGTTGGCCAGTAGTCCAGGGATTCTTGAAGGACTTGGGAGAGAGTGCACCACTTGCTTGGCTGTTTGGTGGTAGATGGCACTCAGATTAGAGAGGATATTTTCATCTTCTAAGCACCCAACCCAGAGAATGGGCCTGACCCTTCCTTTCCTTACAAACCAGAGAACATTCTCCCCAAACACTCACCTCGATCTCATCATGGTAAGGTTGGTGGAGGGAATGTTGGCATTATACATAGAAAAGGAGTATTCAAGTGGCCAAGGTGTGTGCACCAAACCAAAGTGTGTAAAGGGTTAGACATTGGAGAGAGCAGATGACAGGTTGAGAGGGGTTACAGTCAGAAGCATTCTCCCTAACAGAGCCATGAGAACTATCAAAGTGAAATTGTACAAGACTCACTTTACAGATAAAAGTGCATCCCTCAGGGACAGAAATGGTGCCGGAGGTCACCTTTGGTAATTGCTTTCTGGCTAGTTCTCCCCAGGGGTCCACAGGAATGTCTGTTCTCAGGATATTCTGGAGGAACTTGGGGGGAGGGGTGCAGAAGTGTTGTAGGTGAGTTTGCTGAAACACTTTTGGAACAGTTTTGGTACTGCTGTTCTCTCTCTATAGGTGGCTTATAGTCATACTATACATATGACATTTTTACATAGTCATAGGTATAGTAAGTGCTTAAGCCCTCAGTATACAGGTGGCTAAGGTGAAATTAAGACACGTGTGAGAGTGGTTATATGCACTTGCCATCACAGGTTTCTGCGCCTGTGATTAGACATGCTGACATATGAGGGAGATTTTCTGACGAGAAAACAAGGAGTAGTTAGGGTCAAGTTGTTGGCAAGGGGGTGGCAAGGGGGAGGCATTTAGGGTGGAGACCGTGACCCTCAGAAATGTGGCCTTTGCCAAAAATGCATCAGGTCACAGATGCGGGCTGCCGTGGGGATGCCCACCCAGCACATCACAACCCTGGACACTCCTGCTGTCTATGGAGTTTCCTAACCTAACCAAGGAGTCTGTGTCCCACTGGAGGGAATCCCAAAGTAAGGTAAAGAGACCTGGAGAAATAGCACTAGGAGTAGGGCCCTCATCCTTGGGATGAATGGTTCAAAGGGCACTGAAAAAGATTCAATAGTTGGAGAGGAAGAAATTAAGTTGGAGAAACTGGAAAGTAAAAAAGAGAAATGAAAAGTGTTAAAAAAAAAAAAAAAACACACAGACAAGTTCACCCGACTCCATACAATACCTTTCCAGTGCTCCAGGGGTTCTGAGGAACAGCAGTTTTGGGGTCTTCTCTGGGTTCTCATGAGGAGTCAAGGAAGGTCTGGAGAGGCAGAGATAAAAGGAGCAGCATGTCGGATTCTAGAAACATGAGTCCAGGTGGGAAGGCCTCTGAGGTTAACAGCAGGGGGAGGGTTAAAATGGCCTTATGTGGCCCTTTCCATTTGGTGCTCAGTGGGTAAAGCCAAGATTTCAAGCATCCTCGGTCCCCCACATTTACTGGGGTGACAGTCTAGGGATGAACACCTTCTGGTTTGGGGAGATGTTCACATATTCAGAAAGGGCCTTCGGGGCTCTGCCAAGCTGTGGGACAAAGTGGGTGACCAGATGCTGTTCTGAATCTACAGAATGTCAGAGGGGAAACTTGGCAGCCCTTGTAAAAGATCAAAAGGGGCTGAGTTCAGTGTTCTCCCCAGGGGCACTGCAGACTCTCATTATCAGAAGGCTTTTTACCCCCTCTTCCCACTTCTGCTTAGGAGGACTTCTTGGTGGGGAGGATTCATTTTCTACCCTTTTCCCCAAAACTGAGGATGCCAGACAGAGGATATTCAGAGAGATATTTAGAGAGGAAATAATTACTCTAAGGTAGCTCAGCCATAGTTTGGGTTATCTGTGAAGGGAGAAGTAATTTAACCTTCAAAGTACTATTGAGGGTCACCATGGAGTCACCTACCTTTCTGTTCCCATCTTCAAAAAAACTGGACCCATCAGTAAACCATTCATCATTAAGGTTGTTGAGAGGAACATCTCTCAAGCCAGTAGACTGAATCTAGTTTCCTCACAACTATGAATAATGTCACTGGACTGTGGGTGTAGTGTCTGGAAAAAAGATGGCAGGGTGAGGAGACACACCCAGAGAGTTAAATTGGAAGTGTCCAGTAGGAGAACCTGATAATTTCGTTAGCCTTCTGCTAGCCAGCAACAGAGGGCCTTTAGCTTCTAGAATGCTCTGAACCCACTGGGGAGCTGTTCAAAACGGTTTTTAACTGTTGGTAAGAACTGTAACTGTTGTTCAAAACTCCCAAAGCTTTCTCTAACAGCTAGGCTAACTTCTTCTGAATGTCCTGAGAAAGCATCACTAATAAAATGCATGTTGAGAACAGTGGCCCCTTCAGGAGAAATGGGATACAAGTTGGTGTATTAATATTTCTTCAGCTTTATAATTCCAAATTTGAAAAAAAAACCAGAAAATTAGAAATAGAAAATTATAAATATTGCCCTGTTCCAGCAGAACATCAGAATGATTAAAACTATGTAACAATAAATTTCTTTTTTAAGTAAACATATATAATAGAAAACATTGTATTCATAATGGTGTTTGCTTCCTTTTAAGATTTCTTTTGTTCTGTGCACTTTTTGCTTTTATCTTTTTGTTCCCCTTTCCTCCCTACTACATCTTCATGCAAGCTTCAGTTGCGCACAGATATATTTATATAAACTTGTATATCTACATAGTCATGTGGACATACACATACATAAACTCATATTTATAAAAATATTCATATACATATACAAACATATACACATGTGTATTTCCTTAGACATATAGACAAACATATCTCTAACATCTAATTTTTATAGAGCTGACATAATGCAGACCTCTCTTGATTGAATCTTTTGTAAGTTTAACATTGTCTAAGATTGATGGTTATTATCCCTTGATATTTTTTTTCTCATAAATTCTACTTCTGATTCTCATTGTAGTGTTTATCTATGTATCTTATTTACTATCCCTCTTCTGTTCTTTAAGTTGACTTACTCGTCCTGGGGACATGGATACCTACCTCACTTTTCTTCCCTCCTACCCGTCCTTTCTCTCTTTATCCTGTTTCCATTATCTTCACACTTTATCCCACTTGATTAGTCTAAATACCCTTCTGGATCCCACCTAATCCTACACTGTCCTTTAAATCCTTCTTTAATTTTCCCAGTAATCTATACACTTTGTCCCACTACCATTATTCTGCACACCCTTCTATACCTCCACCTTAAGCTAATTAAGCTAATTCCTTCCCTCTTATTTCTTTGTAGATTTTGGATGTGCTGTACCTTTCATGCTCTTTCTACGTACATAGTGCTTCCTATTTAACCCATTCTCAATGTTTGGAGTTTTCAGAACTACAAGCAGTCCTCCCATTGAAATGCCTCTAGATCAGTTCTTTCTCTGCAACTCATTTGTGTAACAATTAGTATATTTATCTTTGCCTAAACAATATTGCTTTTTTGACTCAGATCATACTCAAATCTGCCCCAGTCTTTCTTTTGGGCAACCCAATTACTGATGTCCATTTTACATATATGATATAAATTTCCATGTACACACAAATGATTTGTCCATGTTGAATTTCTTTAATCGTGGATATTCAGATTTGATATTCTTTGCCAAATCACACTGGAGAAGGTCACAAGATTTAGACTGACATTCAGAAATAGCTTCCACTATTTTAGTTATCTTATTTTCCAACTGCTGCATCTTCACAAAGAGGGCTTCCATGCAGTTTTCCAAAGACATTTGTGTTTTCCTACCCTGAGGCTGAGCCTGGAATCTCAGCCCATCTCTTAGAGCCTGAAATCTACACAAGTCTTGAGGCAGCTGTTGAACACGTGGCATCAGGGGAAATCAGGAGATCCTAGACTAAATCCCAGACCTCTCCATTTGCCACAGGACAGCTATTGGGAGAACAGGACACGGGGATCACAAAATCCTCATAATGTTTAAGGCCTGCAAAATCATTTCCTAAAGCAAGCACATGAAATGATGAGCTGAAACCTTAGGTACAAGCACCTCCCACTGCTTGAGTTCAATAAGAATTATGTAAGGTCAGTGAATAATGTTATAAATCTCCAAATTGGCCTTGGCGGGAAAAAAGCCCTAGATATTGGGGAAGAGAGAGAAGTATGGATCTCACTGAAATGGTTTGGAGATCATTTCTTTTCTATCTTCAGAGTGATGGGGTTAGGGGCACCACAAAAGTTGGGTTTTTGTTGTTGTTGAGGCATATCAAGCATTGTCACAAATATCATGAAAGAATTTACAAGCTCAAACGGGGCGCCAAGTTAGGGAGGAACATTTACTTACACAATAAACTAATAGGCTAAGTTCCAAAAGAAATGAGCAAAAAGCCAGGATCAAGCAACAAAAAATTCTAGGGAAAAGTAAGTGAAACCAGATTCTTCCTGTCACTGATATACTAATTTAATCGTTTAGGTGGAGTTAGGAAGTGGCCAGGTCCTTTCTTTGTGGGCAAATGAAGAATCCAGAGTTCCTGGACCAGATCTATAGGGGGAACCCTTCACAAGTTAGTCTTTAGGTTAAGTGGCCTCCATCTACAATACATGAGCCTTAAGTTTGGGCATCTTATTATGGATGGTCCTTAGTTTCAGCAATTCAATTATCACCAACCAGGAGGCTGGTATCTATTACCCCTATCACTCTTAGCCTTAGCTACTTGGCTCTTCAAGGTAACCTGAGCAAGATCACCTAAATACAGCCTTCTTACATTCAGACATTTCTTATATATATATATATATATATATATATATATATATATTATATATATATATATATATATATATATATATATATATATATATATATATATATCATCCCCTAAATCCAGAAGCACCTAGCATTATAGGGCTTTTAGTACTTGGGGTCTGTTACTACAGCATTGCTGAAAGTTGCATTAGGATACCATTTCTCCTAATTATACCAGAAATATCCATTCATAGAGAGTGGAAGGTGGCATGAGAGGCTAGAACAATCCATGCTCCCCAGTGCCACTTATAAGTCATCCCTCAGCCATTCTCTCTCTCATGAACTTCTTCCTTGAGGACCACTCAATCCAGATCGACTAACCAAGTCAAAGTCAGCGAGCTACCGTCTACTGTCCTTTAGAACACTTCCCTGCAGTAATTCAGTGCTTGGCTCACAACTTTTTCAGCTACTCCACTCTTGTCCTCTTCCTAGGGTGCTTCTAAATACATATTGATACACCCTCACAGCCTCAATTTAACCTCACACTTCTTCAATTGAATCATTTCACATCTTTCCTATCTTACATACAAAAAATGTCAAACCTTTGATTTTACACACACACACACACACACACACACACACACACACACACATCACTTGTATGTTCATGCATTTTGGGATTGCTTTGAGGACAATTTATGGTCACTCTACCTTTGTCTTGAAACTCCAAATCCTTTCTATGCTCTTGTTGTGACCTGTCTCGTAAACCCTCAGTTCTTTCTCAGTCCATGATGCCTGCACTGGCTCCACTCTTTCCCTTTTCCTTTTCATGACTTCTTGTTAAAGTGATTCAATTCCAAACAGACTCTCTCAAATCCTTTTTCCTTTCATGCTACTTCCATTTACAAGTCTAATTCTGGGATCATTCCCATCATCTTCATTCCATCATATTGCTAAATGAAGCTGGAGAAAAATCCAGAAACCATGCTGACTGCTCTACTACAACTTGATCTCATATCATCTCACCAAGGCCTTTCCAGCTCAAAGGAAAATTTTGATACCTCCTACATGAACTCATTACCCTATTCTCCATGCAGTTCTTCTAAACTTTTGCTTCCTCAAACTTGCCTCATCTTTTCTTGAACAGCAGGAGATGAGTCAGTGAGAATTCCCCTTCTTCCTTTATCTCACCTTACCCAGATGCTTTCAGCCACTCTTACTTCCTTCACATCACTCCCATGAAGAGGTGGCTCCCTTCTCCTTGCAAACAAAACTCTCTCCATACACAAAGGATCCCAATCTAGCCCATCTTCTCCAGAGTGTTACGTTCTCTGTCTTCTTACTCATTTACTGACTACAAGCATGGCCATGTCTCCCCATCCTTAACTGGAATCCCTTGTTCTATCCTTCCTTGATAGATATCTCCTCTCTCTGGCCCTTTAAGGTTCAACTCCTAGAAAAAACCAACTAGACTCAAAGATTCTATTTCCTCTCACTCTCTTCTTAAGTGTCTGCAGGGAAATTTCTGACCTCACCATTCAACTGAAAGCACTCCCTCCAAAGTTAATACTGATTAACACTGATCTCTTCTTCATTGCTAGAACCAATGGCTATTTCTCAGTCCTTAAGCTTCTTGATTTCTTTGCATGCTCTGACTTTGGCAAACACCCTCTTCTCCTAAATATTCTTTTCTAACTTTACCCCTATGGCACCATTTGATCCTACCTGTCTCACTGTTCCTTTTCAGTGTCTCTCTTTGTTAATTCTTTGCCCAGGACATGCTCAGTAAACATTAGTGTGTTCCCCAGGGCTTTGTCCTGGGGCCTCTTCTCTTCTCCCATGATATTTTTTCACTTGGTGATCTCATCAATTCTGATCAATTAAAATATCATCTCTAAACTGATGATTCTCAATCCATCTCAACCCTCTCTCCTAATATTCAGAATTCTCATCCCAACTACCTCCTGGATATCTCAAATGGGATTTTCTGTATACATTTTAAATTCAACATGCCCCAAACTCAACTCATAACCTTGCTTCACAAAACTTCCCATATTTTAAATTTAAATATTCCTAGTAATGTGAAGGGCACCATTTATCCTGCTAGTTAATCTGAACCTAGGCTGAAAACCTAGATATCATGGAATTCTCAACTCTCTTTCACCCCCTCACCCCACATCCAAACTATTACCTTGTCCTTTTGGTTTTACCCTTGTAACATTTCTATTATATGTACTCTTCCAGCATTTGGTGTTGTTGCAACCCTGGAGCAAATACTCTTCATCTTATGTAGCAATAACCTACTTATCCAAGTTTCTTTTCACTCTGGTCCTTCCACCAGTCAGCTGTCCAATTAATCTTTCTAAGCTCAGATTTTTGTTACTTCTTCAATCCCCAACTCAATAAACTTCAGTGACTCCCTATGTCCTCTATGATCAAAGATAAAATTTTGTGTAGCATTCAAAGCCCTTTACAACCGGTCCCCTACCTTTCCAAGCTTCTTAACCCTTATTTCCTCCCACTAATTATGGAATCCAGTGAAAGGGAACTCCCTACTATTATCTTCCAAGGGCACAGGTCTAAGAAATGACAGAAGGGAGGGATAGAATTTGTGAGATCATATTGCCACTACAACCCTCAAAGCCCGCCCAACCAAGATCCTCCCTCCTCTGTCTTCTTTCCAGTATTCTTCCACCTCCTATCCCATGTTAACATATTCTCAAATTCAGTGATACTAGCCTCATTGATACTTTTCACATGAGATATAGCCTCTCCTGTCTCTTGAGCATTTTCAATGGCTGTCCCTCATGCCTGCAATTCTCTCCTTCTTTATCTTTGCTTCCTGGATTCCCTGACTTCCTCTAAGTTTCAGCAGAAATGTCACCTTCTATCACAATCCTTGAATTTTTACCCCATCATCTGAATACCTTCTTGCATGGATTATATCCAATTGTTCCACAGAGAGTTAGGTGAAGAAAGGACCCAGGGAAATCATGGATGATAGATTGGGTAGAAGGTCAAAAAGATTCTGATTTTTGTCACAATGAATAGGAATATCCCCTTGAATCAAATAGGCTAATAAAGATGAACCGGATAAGTGCAGAAGCAGTCCCCAAAGAGATTGTTTTTCTTCCTCCAAATTCTCCATGAGATTTATTAATGACCTCTCTCCTTTTGGGAAGGTTTCACTAGATGAGAAGCTGCTGTTTGGGTGCAGAAAGAAGGTAAGGGAAGAAAATAAGCCTTTAATAATCACTTTCTATGATCCATGCATGGTGCTAAGTGCTTTAAAAATCATTTCATTTCATTCTCACAACAAATCTAGGACATTTTGTTTTCGAGGAAGGTGAGGAGGATTAAGATTGTATAAATCGACCAAGGGTTACACAGCCAGTCAAATTGGAGCCAGGAGTTGATCTGAGGTCTTCCTGATTCTGAGCCCTATACACTATGCATTGTACAATTCCACCATTGTGGATAATAGGTTCAAGGTCTGAATGAAGATAAAAGATTTTAGGGAAGATAGAAGAGAAGGAAGAAGCTGTCAATTTTGTTGCCTTATCAATAAAGAAGCCATATATCTATCTTTGATTGGACATGAATCAGAAAGAGAAAAAATTAAAGCTGAATCAAAAAGTTTTATAGAGAAGCCTATCAAATTCCCCTTATGTATTCACATTGAACACAAACATTTTTCCTTATTAATCGGCAGACAAAGACTAGAATTTTTTGATTCTCAACATTGAATCTCAACATTGGGAGATATTTTTAATCTTTGGTAAAGATGCACTCTAGTTGGAAGAGTGACAACAAAACTGTTTAATGAGAATCAGTAGGAAATACAGTTTGAAGCACAATTAAGGCAAAATGGCCTTAGTAATGTAATATAAAAACTTCCTCTCTTTGAACAAATACTCCAGTCTGCAATGATAGAGATGATTGGAAGACGGTAAGTGTTACAAAGGCAAAATAGTGCCTTATGATGTCAGGTCTACCTTACAAACCCTTACTAGGATAAAAAGCCTGGAGTTTCATCAGTCCTGTTCTGCATGAGAGAGAGAGAGACAGAGACAGAGAGACCAATAGAAGAAAAAGCATTATTTTTATTAACTTACTAGACTTAATTTTTGCTAGGATATTATGTTCTTCCTGAGCAATCTGGGAGCCACAGAGATCCCAACACAGTCAGGAACTTGACTAGCTAAGTGTAGCCTCCTTTCTCTTCTGCCAGATGTTCTTATAGGTAAGACTCTTCATGATACCTACTTTTGTTGTAGTGGTGATGCCAGAACATGTGTAGGAAAGAGGGAATGAGAGTTTGTATCTCTGCATAGGGGCACATTTTTGTGGGAGCAAATTATCACTAGAGCTCAATATGAGACATTCCTTGTGCCAGAAATAGGAGACAAAGTTGCTTCTTCCTCTGTCAATGGGGGAGTAGCTAGGATACAATTTATACTTTGAGAGAGGATTCTCTCATGTATACTCTGGGGAGGAAATACAAATCCCCTGAGCCTCAGATATTTTCTAAATGGATTTTTATTCTTGTTCCTAATAAGCCGAGTTGTGAAATTAAAGCATATTGAGCGAACTCTCAGAAATTTTGTGATTTGCACTATTGATCAGAGAAATGCAAATTAAGACAACTCTGAGATATCACTACACATCTGTCAGATTGGCTAAGATGACAGGAAAAAATAATGATGAATGTTGAAGGGGATGTGGGAAAACTGGGACACTGGTGCATTGTTGGTGGAGTTGTGAACGAATCCAACCATTCTGGAGAGTAATTTGGAATTATGCCCAAAAAGTTATCAAACTGTGCATACCCTTTGATCCAGCAGTGTTTCTACTGGGCTTATACCCCAAAGAAATACTAAAGAAGGGAAAGGGACCTGTATGTGCCAAAATGTTTGTGGCAGCCCTGTTTGTAGTAGCTAGAAACTGGAAAATGAATGGATGCCCATCAATTGGAGAATGGCTGGGTAAATTGTGGTATATGAATGTTAGGGAATATTATTGTTCTGTAAGAAATGACCAGTAGGATGAATACAGAGAGGACTGGCGAGACTTACATGAACTGATGCTAAGTGAAATGAGCAGAACCAGGAGATCATTATATACCTCAACAATGATACTGTATGAGGATGTATTCTGATGGAAGTGGATTTTTTTGACAAAGAGAAGATCTAACTCAGTTTCAATTGATCAATGATGGACAGAAGTAGCTACACCCAAAGAAAGAACACTGAGAAATGAATTTTAACTGTTTGCATTTTTGTTTTTCTTCCCAGATTATTTTTACCTTCTGAATCCAATTCTTCCTGTGCAACAAGAGAACTGTTCGGAACTGCAAACATATATTGTATCTAGGATATACTGTGACATATTTAACATGTATAGGACTGCTTGCCATCTTGGGGAGGGGGTGGAGGGAAGGAGGGGGAAAATCGGAACAGAAGTGAGTGCAAGGGATAATATTGTAAAAAAAATTACCCTGGCATGGGTTCTGTCAATAAAAACTTATTTTAAAAAAAAAGAAAGAAATTTTGTGATTTGGGCGGTCTGAGAGAGCTACTCAACCTCCACTAAAGAAATGCTGCTTGAAACCTCAGGAAATAAGTGACTTTTACCGTTAGAGATACATTCTTTTTCTGACAGACACTTTGCTGCAATGTTACTGGAAGAATAGCTCTCTTCTCCCCACCTCCATTTCATCCCTTCCTACAAGTATGTTTCTTAGTTGCTCTCTTTGGATTACTTTTATTGATGAGGAGAAGCAAGATGAGTTGGAGAAAGGAGGAAATGGAGAAAGGGACTTGAAAGAATTGATCACTTTAATCAATTGTGTTGAGTATTAACTGGACATTATAAAGCAAAACACAGGAAGGAGACAAGAACTGGATTTACAATAAGTGCTCTAAGCTGAATAAAATTTAGCTATTAGGCCTTCTGGGGCTGCTATTCCTTTATTGGAAAGATGGCTAGTCATTGGAACCAGAGTTCTCAACACATTTAATTTATTTTTTTAATGTATGTTACTTAAACAATAAGAAAAAAAGAAAGTTATATGTCAACTGAACATCAGGAAGGATTCAAAATATCTTTAAAAAATCAGTTCAAGAAAGTACATATTAATCGAAAAAATAATATTCATGAATGTCCATCTTTCACTCCTTGTAAATTCTTTTCTCTGCTTGCACTTTTTTACTTTATTCTTTTTCCCCCTTTTATCTCCCTTACCTCCAAGCAGATTATAGTTTTAAAAGGATATATTTATATGTGGATATATACATATTCACACACACACACACACACACACACACACACACATACACACACACACATCTTTCCTATCCCTGCTTTTTCTGATTTAATTCTGCTCTTTAACATGTCTTGCTATTATTTTACCTTCCTCCACTCATAATCCCTCACTTGTCTTCTTCCCTAACACTTTGCTTCCTGTCCACCCATTCCCTCCCCTTTATATCTGTCTAGATTTTGGAGGGTGTTATAACCTTCATGTTATATATGTAGTGTTATCTATTTAATCCATTCCTGATATATTTTCAGAACTGCAAACCCTCTTCCCCTCCTCAAATGCATTTGTGTCTGTTCTTCCTCTGCACAGCATTTGTATAACATATTACTATTTTTTGCCTTCACTCTACCCAATTTTTCTTTTGAGTTGCCCTATTGTTGAAGTCAATCTTAAACATATGCTATATACTCCTTATATTAAAAAAATAAGCAATTTGTCCATGCTGAGTTCCTGGAAATTAATCTTTCATATTGGCTCTTATGTGTTAAATTTTCTATTAAGTTCTGATTTGGTTGATAGAAAATCCTAAAAATCTTCAAGTTCATAATTATTTTGCTAGATATGTTCTTTTTGGCCCCAGGTCTAAGTGATTATCAGTAGATATGATTTCAGGACCTGCTATTATTGTGGTAGCTAAGAAATCCTGTACAATTCTAATTGTAGCTCCATCATATTTGAATTGATTTTTTCTTGTTTCTTGCAATTTTTTCTCTTTGTGCCCTCTTCATGGCTCAGACACTTGGCCTTGGCTCTGCTGCATATGTGCACATTATCTGGCTGTGCCCAGTGCTCCTCAAAGTGGAGCCCCCAAATCAAGCCTGTCTTCCACACCACCTACTCATCCCTGGAAAAGAAGCCTTCACAGGCTGAGCACGTTCCTAAGATTGCCTCCAAGCACTCCACCCGAAAGGCCCAGGCAGAAAGTGGTGACTACCAGGCTTTCCAGGAATTTTTCAAAAAGTTACTTGTAAGGTACTACCAAGTACCTGCATCTTCCCTGCTTGTGAGGCTGACAATTAGCCTTTAACTTTTCAATGCTAGCCAGGTTCCACCAGTCTTGGTCCCTGGGTCTCTGGTACATTTGATGAAAAATCTGAAAGGCACTGGACATTGGCTTCTTTTTGAAAACTTTTTAAAAATAAAGATTTACAATTTTTTGAGACAATTCTTTTCATTTGCTCATTCTCTCCTTCCCCTCTTCCCCTGCACTGGAAAAGCTTTTTCTTGCCTCTTTTTTTTTATAGCAGACAATTTGCATCATTCTATTTCTCTTTTCTCTTTCTCCCAATATATTCCTCTGTTACCCCTTAATTTTGTCATTTTTTTTTAGAGAAAGATACTTTTCCTTCATATTTAACTCACACCCATGCCTTCTATCCATATATACTCTCCCAAACTACCCTAATAGTGAGAATATTCTAATGATTATTCTCCAATGTGGAAATGTAAAAGATAAACCTTATGAAGTACCTTATTTTTTGATTACCTCCTTATACTTCTACAGAGTCTTGTATTTCAAAATCAAAAAAATTTCTTTCAAAAGGCGATTGGTGAGTTCTTTCAATTTCCATTTTATCCTCGGGTTCTAGAATAGCAAAATAGTTTTCCTTGATAATTTCTTGAAAGGTGATATCCAAGCTCTTTTTTTGATCATGACATTCAGGTAGACCAAGAATTTTTAAATTATCTCTCCTGGATCTATTTTCCAGGTCAGTTGAAAGAAATTCCAAAATAAAAACTCTCAGGAATATTATAATCAAATTCTGGAACTCTCACATCAAAGAGAAAATATTGCAAGCAACCAGAAAGAAACAATTCAAGTATAGTGAAGCTACAGCCAGGATAATAAAAGATTTAGTAGTTTCTGCATAAAGAACTAAAGGGCTTAGAATATGATATTCTGGAGAGCAGTGAAGCTAGGATTGCAATCTAGAATCATTTATCCAGAAAAACTGAGTATAATTCTTCAGAGGAAAAGGTGGCCATTCAATGAAACAGAGAATGTTCCAGTATTCATGATGAAAAGAGCAGACTTGAATGGAAAATATGATTTTGATTCTGTTATCTTCTGTTTGTGTTTTGATTCTCTGTCACCATAATAACTTTCAATGGTCAAACTTTTTTTTTTTTTTGCTTCTTGCACATTTTCCTAGTCTTATTGGCTTTTAACTATTTTTTGTTCTTGTTGTTTTTGTTTTGTTTTGTTTTTAAGTAGGGCTCTCTTTCAAGGTAAATGGTACATTGTCCCAACCTTCAGGGATTTTGTGCAGCTGCTTTCAGAGATCCTTCTAGGAAATCTGATCACAAGCACTCTTGTCTGCACTGACGTTGTTTAGGTGTGCCTGTGCCTCACTATAGTTATAAGATTTTGCTAGGATTCTGGCCAGGGCTGGGGCTCTGGCTCTGCCGACAGGGGCTGGGTTGGGATTGCACACCAGACTCCCTCCCCACTGACCACTATTGCTGATTTAGAGGTCCTACTTTGTTGAAGCTGGGGTCCAGGTTAGAGCTTCTTCTTCTCCCACAGATCTTTTCTGCTGACCTCCCAACCTCTATTTGGTGTTCTTGGGCTGAGAGGTCTGGAAGCCACTAGAACTTCCAATGATTCAAAGGCTGGGCTAGGCTACATTTGGGACTGCACCTGCAGTCCCACCTTGGTATGTCAAGTCTGCTGAGCTTCTAAGTTGCCTTCAACCGGAAAATGTTCTACTCCATCTTTTTGAGTGTTCTGATGCTCTAAAATTTGTTTAGAATCATTATTTAAAGTAATTTGGAGCAGTTTGGGGAAAGAGGTTGGTCAAGTTCCTGCCTTTACACTACCAATTTGGCTTTTCCTCCTTTTTAATTTTGTTTTAATAGTATTTTTTCCCAAACACATGGAAAGTTTTCAACATTGATTTTTGCAAAACTTTTTTGTTCACAATGTTTCTCCCTCCCTCCCTTAATCTCTCTCCCCAAGACAGAAAACAATCTAAGTTAAATAACTTCAGGTCCTTTAAACACATAAATACATTTATCATGTAGTGCAATACAAATCCAATCCAAAGGGGGAGGGGAATAATACAGAGAAGAAAAAAACAAAACAAAACAAGAATCAAACGACAAAAAGGTGAAAAGTTTATGCTGTGATCCACATTTAGTTTCCATGGTTCTCTCTTGGATATGGATGGCAATTTCCATTCCAAGTTTTTTGGATTTGCATTGGATCACAGCATTGCTGAAAAGAGCCAAGTCCATCATCAGTTGATCATCACATGATCTTGTTAACTATGTACAATGTTCTTTTGGTTCTGATCATTTCACTCAGCATCAGTTCATGTTAAGTCTTTCTAGGCTTTTCTGAAATAATGTTCATCATTCTTATAGAACAAAAATTATATTCTGTTATATTCATAGATCATTCCCCAACTGATGGCAATCCACTCTATTGCCAGTTCTTTGCCACTGGGAAAAAATAAAAAGCCTGCTACAAAATTTTTGCACTTCTGGATCCTTTTTCCTTTTTTATGATCTCTTTGGGATACACATCCAGTAGACACTAGGTCTACTGCTAGGTCAAAGGATATGTACAATTTTAAAGCTTTTTAGGCATGGTATAATGCAATATTTCATCAAAAAAGAAAATAAAACACAATTTTCATTGAGCCGTTGAAATAAAATTGCCTTGCAAGACACTGGGAGAAAAATATAAAATAAACTAAGTTTTCTGTGTCTCAAATTCTTATGTCCTAGACCCCAATCCCAATTCTGCCCACTTTTTCTTCCTCATACATCTCTCCTACTCAATCTGGATTCCATTAGGCAGGGACATCTATATTATCCTTTCCAATAGGAAGTAATTATAGAAAATGAGACTTTTGTCCCTTTCACCCAAATGAATTTGGGTCCCACATGTTTGAGGGGGAATAAAGTGGGGCATTTCTGATATTCAATTTTGATGAATGCTATACTAATGCAATTTTCAGAAATGCTGTAGTAATGAGCCCAAGGTATTAAAAGCTCTAAGATGTCAGATCTTAGGGATGATGTAAATCAGACCCCAAATTATCTGAATATAGTAGTGCTGTATTTAGATGACCTTGCTAAGGTTACTTTTAAGGGGTAGGAGGATAAGCTCTGGGCTAAATGAATAAGCTAAAATGAATTCCTGTGGCCAAAAATCCAGGTTTCTAGTTGGTGCATTTTTTTTAAACTAATGAGCATCAATAATTAATTAGATACTCAAAATTAATACAAGCACAGTACAAAATTGCATGCCTGACACTTGACCAAGAGACCTTTCAGGCCTAAAACCACATCTCTGGAAGGTTCCTCTCATGAGCTCTGGCCAGGGAAATAATTAAAATCAGGCAATTTGCATTTCATAATGTTCTCTAGTTCTTCTTTGACCATAAATTCTTTTCTTCTCTAGAGCTCAGAGTAGACTATCCATTGTTCTCCTAATTTACTTATATCACCCTTCATGTCTAAATCATGAACCCATTTGGATATTATCTTGGTATAGGATGTTAGGTGTTAGTCAGAGCCTAGTTTCTGCCATATTATTTTCCAGTCGCCCAAGCAAGTAATGAGTTCTTAACCCAGAAGCTGGAGTCTTTGGGTTTATCAAACATTAGATTACTATAGTCATTGACTATTGTGTCTTGTGAATCTTAACCTATTCCACTAATCAACTACTTTATTTTTTAGTTGATAGTAAGTATTTTTGATGATTGCTACTTTTTATAATATAGTTTTAGGTCTAGTACAGCTAGATACCTTCATTTGCAGTTTTCCATTAATTTCCTTGAAATTTTTGAACTTTTGTTCTTCCAGATGAATTTTGTTATTTTTTTTAGTTCTGTAATTTCTTGGCAGTTTGATTGCTATGTCAATGAATAAGTAGATTAATGTGGGTAGAATTGTCATTTTTATTATATTAACTCCCCCTACCAATGAGTACTTGATAATTTTCCAATAATTTAGATCTAACTTTGTGTGGAAAGTGTTTTGTAATTGTGTTTTTATAGTTTCTGGCAGTGTCTTGACAGGTAGCCTTCCAAATATTTTATATTACAATTATATTAAATAGAATTTCTCTTTGTAACTCTTTCTGCTAGATTTTGTTGGTTATATCTAGAAATACAGAAATGCAGTATTTATGTGAATTTCTTTTATATTCTTCAACTTTGCTAAAGTTGTGAATTGTTTCTAGAAGGTTTTTTTTTTAGTGAATTCTCTAGGATGCCCTAAGTATCTTCCTCATTATCTACTCTAATTCCTTCAATTTCTTTTTCTTCTCTTATTGCTAAAGATAATATTCTAATAGAATATTGAATAGTAATGGTGTTAATAGGCAACCTTCTTTCACCCAGACCTTACTGGGAATGCTTATAGTTAATCTCCATCACATACGATGCATGCTGATGATTTTAAATGGATATTACTGGTCATTTAATGAAAACTTCATTTATTCTTATGTTCTCTAGTGTTTTTGATAAGAATGGATGTTGGATTTTATCAAATGCTTTTTGGGTATCTATTGAGAGATAATCATATGATTTCTGTTAGTTTGGTTGTTAGTTTGGTTATTGATAAAATCAATTATACTAATAGTTTCCCTGATATTGAACCAGCTTTGCATTCTTGGTATAAATCCTACTTGGTCATAATGTATTATTCTGTTAGTAAATTGCTGTATTATTTTAGTAATAAATTGCTGTATCACTTTGCTAGTATTTTATTTATAATTTTGCATAAATATTCCCTAAGGAAATTAATCTACAATTTTCTTTCTCTGTTTTTACCCTTCCTGGTTTAGCTATCAGCAATATATCTGTGTCAGAAAAGGAATTTAGTAGGATTACTTCTTTCCCAATTTTTCCAAATAGTTTGCATAGTATTGGAATTATTCTTTAAACATTTGGTAGAATTCATATGTAAATTCATGTAGCCCTGGAATTTTTCTTGATATTATTAATAGCTTGTTTTCTAAAATGGCTGGACCTCTGTTAAAACTCAAAACTCCCAAGTTTGTTTGTCCAGTTTGGATCTCCTCTGTTAATCTGTGCAATCTATATTTTTGTAAGTATTTGTTCATTTCATTTAAACATTATCAGATTTATTGGCTTATACAATTGGGCAAAAATAAACTCCTAATTTGCTCTTCATTGGTGGTTACTTCACCCTTTTCATTTTTGATACTGATGTTCTTTCCTTTTTCTAATCAAATTAACTAGGTTTGTCTTTTTTAGTTTAATAGTTTTCTCACTTTAAAATTTATTAATCTCGCCTTTTATTTTCAGAATTTCAAATGTGGTATGATATTGGGGCTTTTACATATTCTTGGATTCTTGGAGACGATGCTCATTCATCCTTGGGACCAAATTATAAATCTATTTGGTCCCAGTAAATCTCTCCCTTTCAAATAAAAGTTTTCTAGTTTTTTTAGTTGCATGTCCAATTCATTCATGTAAGATGATTTCTATACTCATATTGACTATGTATGTTTTTGACTCTGAGGCAGTTCTGATGAGAGTTAAGATTCACTCACTGCTCCTTTCCTCCTCCTCTTCCCCTTTACTGTAATAGCTTTTTTCTTGCCTTTATTTATGGCAGATACTTTGCAACATTCCACTTAGTCCTTTCCTTTCTCTCAGCATATTCCTCTCTCATCCCATAATTTCATCATTTTTTACTCTGACTGTAATGCTGGAGATACTGAGGCAAGGTAGAGATTAGAGAGTTTTAATATTTTATTTGAAAGGGAGAGATTTACTGGGACCAAATAGATTTATAATTTGGTCCCAAGGATGAATGAGTATCGTCTCCAAGAATCCAGCATCCAGAAGCCAATGTGAGTTCTCAATGACATATATTTGCGCAAGGCTCCAAGCTACCAGGGGGTAGATCAAGTCAGGGGCAGAGTCAGAGCACTGAGAGCAGGAACAGACTGTCAATCCTGTTCTGACAGGGTGGGGGAAGGCACTGGACATTCTGATAAGTAGGGAAGGACTGGGGTCATGATATCTTTATCTGATCATGATGATTATGAAGGAGGAGTGGTGTTGCAGGATTGAGCAGAACAGTTAGGAACTGAGGCAGAACAATTCAGGGAAACCGAGTCAAAACAATTTAGGGAAACTGAGGCAGGACAACTAGGGAAACTGAGGCAGAACAGTAAAAGGGAATTGGGTCACAATAAGACCTGTGCCCTCTGTCTATAAACACTCCTTCTAACTGCCAAAATAATGAGAAAGTTCTAATGAGCTACAAATATCATCCCATATGTAAATGAAACAGATAAAGCTTATTAAGTTTCTTAAGTCCCTTGTGATATCACTTTCCTGATTATCTCCTTATGCTGTTCTTAAGTCTTATATTTGAAAAGAAAATTCTTCCATTCAGCTCTCTTCTTTTCATCACCAGTACTTGAAAATCCTTTGTTTCATTGAATGACCACTTTTTCCTCTGAAGTATTATACCCAGTTTTGCTGGGTAGGTGATCCTTGGTTGTAATCCTAGCTCCGTTGCTCTCCAGAATATCATATTCCAAGACCTCCAATTCTCTAATGCAGAAGTTGCTAAATCTTGGATTATCCTTATTGTGGCTCTACAGTATTTGACTTGTTTCATTCCAGATGTTTGCAGTATTTTCTCCTTGATGTGGGAGTTCTGGAATTTGACAATAATATTCCTAGGAGTTTTTATTTTGGGATCTCTTTTGGGACATGATCAGTGGATTCTTTCAATTTCTATTCTTTCTATATATCTTTGTAAATACACCATGTGCATTTGTGGGTTATGTATGGAAGTGTATACGAGTAGTATATATATAAAGGTGTGTGTGTATATATATGTATATATACACACACACACATATATATATACATACATATATTCATGTGTGTTTGTGTATGTGTATGTGTATGTCCAGATATATATGTGGACATAAATATATCTGTGCTGAACTGAAGCCTGCATGGGAGATGTGATAAGGAAGAAAAGGGGGAAGGGGGGAGAGGGAGATAAAAGTAAAAAGGGCATAGAAGAGAACAAAAGAAATCCTAAAAGAAAGCAAAAAAAAAAAATAAAAGGACTGTTATGAGTACTATGTCTTCTATCATATATGCTTTCTTGAAAAGGACATTTCTTGTTACATATTTTAAATCCTCCCTGTTGTTCTGCTGGGACAGGGCAATATTTTTAGTTTTACTAATCTATTTGGTTTTTTCCCTGGTTTTATTTAAGTATTAATTTAGAATTAAAGTTAAAAAACTAAAAAGAAATCATCAACCTGAACGCCGTGAAGGGGCCACTGCCTTCAGCATACATTTTATTGATTAGACTACTCCAGACATTCAGTAGGAGTGGCAGAAGTTAGCCATAGGGTTACAAATTTCCCCAGACCCATCTGTTGGAGGGAGTTTTGAACAACAGTTAAAAACAGTTTTTACCAACAGTTAAAAACCGTTTTGAACAACTCTCTATTGGCTTCAAAGCATTCTAGAAGCTAAAGGCCATCTTTAGCTGTTGCTGGCTAGCAGAAGGCTAACCAAGGCTTTGCTAGCAGACACTTCAATTTAATTCTGGATATATCACATTTTCCACCTTGCTCTGTGAACCCACATGGTCCAGGGCATTATTAATAGTTGTCAGGAAACTTTAGATTCAGTCTACTTTAGTTGAACTGACTTGAGAGATGTTCCTCTCAACAACCCAGATGGTGGATGGTTTACTTATGGGTCCAGTTTTTTTGAAGATGGGGACAGAAAGGTAGGTGAAACTGTGATGATCCTCAATAGTACTTTAGAGGCTAAACCACTTCCTCTTGGGACCTCTGCTCAGAGGGAAGAAATCATTAACCTCAACTTAGCTTTAAAATGGGGGAAAGGAATGAGAGGGAACTTATATGCCAAATGTGCCTTTCTTGTTTGACATGCTTATGGGGCTTTCTAGAATGAGAGAGGATTTCTAACAGCCAAAGCTTGCCCCATGAAGTATTCTGGGGAAATTCTATATTGACTGCAAGCTGACTTTGAACCCAGAGAATTTTTGGTACTATCTTGGAGAGGACAGCAAAAGGGGGACTTATTCCAAGTCAGATATAACAACGTTTGCAGAATCAACTATCAGAGAGCTGCTGAATGTTTGTCTTTAACCATGACAATCCTACACCTCTTTATAGTTCCCAGGAACAGGTTCCTGCAAAATAAAGGGGGGGAGGAGCATATGCCCTATTGCCCTCTGGGTGGTTTCAAATCCCTCTGGCCAGCTTCCAATCCCAGAGGCAAGCCAGCTAAAAATTCTTTTTGGCCTACACCAAGTTACTCACTTGGAAAAGAATAGCCTTCAGTCACCTGTTAAATATACTTTCTCTGGAAACAAGTCAGCAGCAATAATTATGCAGGTTTGTCAAGCCTCACCAGTGTGTGCCCAAGTAAATCCTAAAAGTGCTATTAAATATTTGTGTCCCCAACCCTCTCGTTTAATACCAATTCCGAGGAAGCATACTTATTCTGGCACATAGACTTTATTCAAAGGCTCATTTCAGGGGTTTCAAACTACTTTTGGTTTTTCTTGACATCTTTACCAATTGGGTAGAAGCCTTCACTTTGAAAACTGAATCAAGCCCAGGAGATTTTAGAAAGATTTTACCTTATTTGGGAGTGCCCAACTATTTACAGAATGATAGTAGTCCAGCCTTCCCTTCACAGATAACCCAAACTGTGGTTGAGCCACCTTAGAGTAATTATCTCCTCTCTGTCTGGCATCCTCAGTCTTGAGAAAAGGGGGAGAAAATGAATCTTTCCCTCCAGGGAGTTCTCCCTAAGCTGTGCCTGCAGAGTGGGAAGAGGGGGGTAAATAGCCTCTTGATAAGACTACTGAGAGTCTGCAGTACCCCTGAGGAGAACACTGAGCTCACCCCCTTTTGACCTTTCTCATGAGCCCCTCTGACATTCGGTAGATTCAGAACAGCATCTGGTCACCCAGTTTGTCCCACAGCTTGGCAGAGTCCCAAAGGCCCTTTCTGAATATGTGAACATCTCCCCAGACCAGCAGGTGTTCATCCCCAGACTGTCACCCCAGTAAATGCGGGGGACTGAGGATACTTGAAATCTTGGATGCCCAAAGTCCTGACCCTCTGGGCACCAAATGGAAAGGACCCCATGAGGTCATTTTAACCATCCCCCTGCTATTAACCTCAGAGGCCTTCCCAGCAGGACTCAATTTCCAGACTCCAACCTGCTGCTCCTGTTACCTCTGCTTCTCCAGACCTTCCAGACTCCTCAAGAGAACCCAGAGAAGACCTGAAACTGCTGGAACCTGGAAAGGTATTGTATGGAGATGGGGAATTTGTCTGTGGCCTCTTTTTTTTTTTAACCTTTCTGCATTTATCCTTGTTACTTTCCACTTTATCCGACTTAATAATGTCTTTCAAACAACCTGAACCTTTTTTAGTGCTCTTTGAACCATTAATCCCAAGGTTGAGGGTCCTACTCCCATTTCCTTGCCCCATTTCAGGGGCTCTCTCAGGGGAAGGAAGCAAAATTATGATGCCCCATAATTTTGTGGTTTCTGTATACAATGTTTTCCTGGCTCTACACACTTCAATTCATGCAAGTCTTTCCAAGCTTTTCTGAAATCGGCCTGCTCATCATTTCTTATAGACCATAATAGTCCATTACATCTGATTTCTGAGTTTTTAATCCAACTGGTGAGCTTTATTTCTTTTAAATTCCAGGTCATGAACTTCCAACTATTTTCAGAACTTGGATACTCCATCTTCAACCTGATCCCGAGACCCAGCACCTCATGGAAAATGCTGCCACCCTTTTTATGTTAAACATCTCTATTGCTGACCAATTTAAAGGTCATCAAACTGCAATAACATAAGGCCCAGCCTGCAATGGCTTCCTGATGTTACTGGAGAGTGAAAGGGAGATAATGAGCCATTACTCTGACCACAGCCAAGGCCAGGTGTTGAAACCAGTCATAAAGAGGACCCAAGGGCATTTAGGCTATTTATACCATTCATTGGCCATATAAAATTCTTAACATAGAGAACCAAAGCAGTGGGAGGTAACTGTACCTAATTTTCAGCTCATCATTGCCTGTGATTGCTGTAGCAAATGATTTTGTGCCTCTTACATATCCTGGGAGTTAGATGAGTTCTCAAGGCTCTATGTTCCCTGAAGTCTGGGGCTGAGTCTAGAATTTCCTACATGATGATGTTTGGTCATCACCTGGTATGGAGGTCTCAGGGGCCGAGGGTTGGCCCCTTACCAAATCTCCGTAAAAATTCCAGGCTCCCCCTCAGGGTAGTCACTGCCCCTGTGATCACTGAAAATCTAGTTGATTAAAAAAAAGAAAATCCCAGTTAAATTCCATTTAAAAAGGAAAAAAAAATAAATCCAGACTTATCTCCTATATTCCTCTTTAACTCTAAAGTTTAAAAAGAACATGTAAAATGAGGCAGTTTTAAAGTCACAAGAAATTTTAATTCTCTAATTTTTTTCAATATTTTTGTTTTATCAGTTCAAAAAAGCATATGTATTAGAAGAAATTATGTTCATGTGTTTTCACTTCCTTGTAAATTTTGTTTTCTGCTCCATATTTTTTCCTCCCTTCTCCCCACTCCCCAGGCATGCATAGTTAAGGATATGTTTATATATAGTTATGTAGATATACACATGCATTCCCCCCACATCTATACACATATTTCCTATGCTTACTGAACTTTTTGCTTTAATTTTCATCCTTAACTTTCCTTACTATTAACTCCTCTCACCAAAGGATTCCCTCCCTTTGTCTTTTCCCACCCAACATCTGCCCATCCCTTAAACCTTATTTCCTTACAGATTTTGGAGGGTGTTATACCCTTCATGGTATATATGCAGTGTTGCTTATTAAACTAAGAGTACATTTTCAAAAACATGGGTCTTTGATCCACTTATGCCTCTATGGCTATTCTTCCTCTGTATCTCATTTGTATAACATTCATATTTTTATATCAACACTGCCAATATTTCTCATGAGTGGTATGCCCTATCATGAATATGAATCTTAAACATATAGTATACATGTAAATATGTAAATAATTTGTCCATGTTTAAACAGTGTTTGTTCATATAGAATTCCTTAAAATGAATCATTGATATTGGCTCTTCTATATTTTCAATTAACTTTGGGTTTGGGTGATTGAAAGTCATGAAAATCTTCAAGTTCACTGAATGTCCTTTTTTTTCTAATTCAAAATCATGATTTCACTGGATATGGCCTTTTTGGCTGCAGGCCTAATTCTTTTTAATTGTCAGTAGATAAGTTTTCAGGCTTTTAATAAGGCTGCTGATACTGTCTTGTTCAATTCCAACTGTAGCTCCAGAATATCTGAATTGTTTTGTTTGTTTCTGGCTAAATTTTCTCTTTGATCTGGGGGAGTTTGAAATTGGCACTAATATTCCTATGTATTCTCCACAAAGAACTTGAGGTGGTGATTGGTGAATATTTTCTATTTCTACTTTTCCTGCTTATGTTACATTACTCCAGAACAATTTTCCTTGAATTATTTCTTGCATTATTTTGTCACGATTCCTATTTTGGTCACAATGTTCAGACAATCCAATTCTAGTTTCTCAATCTGTTCTCCAAATCTGTCTTTCTACTTATAAGACATTTCACATTCTGTTCTATTTGTTTTCAATCTTTACAATCTGTTTTTTTGATTTGTCATAACTTCCCAGACTTCCCCTTGCCTCATCATTTTCAAAGAATTTTTATCTTTGAGATTCTGTACCTCCTTTGCATGTTGCTTTACTTTTTTTTTCATAATCTTTTGGTTTATCTTGGACTGATTCTATTATTTTTGTTTACTCAATGTCTCATTTGATTTTTAAATTACTTTTTCATTTCTTCTATAAATTCCCTGTTGAGTGGGGAGCCATTTCACATTATTCTTTGGGATAGAAGCTTTTTTTACTAAAGTGTCCCCCCTCTGAAGGTGAACCCGAGTCTTTTCCTATTCCCATAATAATTTCAATGGTGGGGTGGTTCTTTGTAGGTCCATTTTTATAAGAAGAATTAGTGTTTAGCATCTCTAATTGTGTTGTAGGGAAAGGTTCAAGCTTCCCTTCAGTTCTGCCCTCTAACCAGGAACTCCAAACTAAGAGCTTCACCCTCCTACAAGTACCCACAGTCAGTAGTGTCCCCACCCTGCAGCTTCTGCACTCATGGGATGCTGGTTCCTTCTCACCAAGGCCACATTCTTAGGTTCTCAATGACACAGCTGGACCCTGTGGAGATCCTAATCAGCCAAGGTTCAACCCAGGCCTCCAAGACTCAGTTCTCAAGTTGACAGTCTGGGAGATGAAAGTCTCTGTGGTTCCTGCTGAGGCTTCCTAGCTATCCCAAGAGGCCCCACTTGTGGATTTAGCCTGGAAGTATGTGTTTCTTCAGATATTTTTGAGTTATATATGAAGGACCCCTGTTCTGCCCCAAATCTTCTTTGGTTTTTAAATCAGTCTATATTTGCCAAGGTGCAAATTTGTTCAATTTTTGTTGAAATTGGGAGAGCTTGAAATTTAGGAATGTACTTGTTCATCTTCCCAGAATCCTCCACATGAGAATTTTTTTTAAAAGCCCCAAATGGAACTTGATGTTCAAAACTTTCTGCCTGGGGCTTTTGGGTGGAATGGTTCACAGGGAAAGGCTTGGTTTCCAGACCATCTTGAGAGGAGCACTGATTGATTTGACAGGAAAGACTGAGGTAGCTTCCTGATGATCCTGTGGGTAAATAGGAGGTAATGGTCCAACCATTATAATAGGTACTACCCGTGTCATATAAGGTACCACCAAGGTGAATTTCTAAACCATGAAGAGACCACAAGCTCCTTTTGCTGGGTCATTGACCCAGCATGAACATTATTATCCTTGCCCTTGAGATGTGGGACTCTTGCTCACTACAGGAGCTCAATAGTGCAATATGGTGAGGCGACCCGGGAGTACCACTGATTTTGCCTGCTAGTACAGGTTTGTTCTGCCACACCTGGGCCAAGTCTGTGAATAAAAAAGGGAACATATGAGCAAAGGGGAAGGAATCAGGAAACAGACTGTGGGTGGGCAGCAGAATAAGGATGATCTATCTACCAAGAGTGGTATCTAACTTTTGGAGTTGGAGAACCAGACTTTTTTCAACATGCGCTTGCATATGCTCTCCCTAATTTCCTACTTAGAGGAAGCCCAAGAGATAATTTCATTACCTCCAATTTTTCTGGCAAACCACTTAGTTGTAAAGAGTTGTTTGTATGGAGTCACCCCCTTAGACTAGGAGCTCCTCTAGGCCAGGGCCTGGTTTGGGCCTGCCTTTGTTTGTGCTTACTATGGAGCTTGGCCCACAGTAGATGATTAATGTTTACTATTGCCTCCACTTAGTATTTCCCCTTTCACTCTCTTCTAAATTCTCTGCATTCTGGTTTCTCACATCCTTAATTTAATTTTTATTAATTGAAATGAAAAGTTAGTAATATAACCTCCAAAGTACAAAATTGAATGATCTATTTTTGTGTTTTTCCTAAATTTAATATTGTGTGGAATTAACTAAGTGAAAATCTCTCATGGGAATATAGCCTTAAAGTATACCTTAATTGTGACTTGAGACTTTATTGGTATCCAAATAGAGCAATAGCTTAAAAAAAAAAAAAAAAAAAAAAAAGGTTGCAAGTGTTTGTACCATCCTGTTTCCCACCATCTCTTAATTAGCATTTAAGTACTGCCTTTAAACATGATAACTTTGAATTCTCTTACCCGAGCATATCTATTTGTTTGGCAGTTCTTTAGGGAAATATAAATTATTAATGACTTGTATACTCTTTTTTTTCTGGGATAGATTTCCGCAATTAGAATGTAAGCCTGGACTCCCCCAAAAATGGGAGAAAAGGCCAGGCTGGAGGCTTCAGGGGCTTCTGTGTTCAAGCTATTTAATTTTGTATTTTTCAGTTTTTATTTTACACTCCTTTTACTGACACATTGTCAGATGGGAGACTCAAGCCCTTTCTTGTGAGATTGTAATAAATCCTTTTTTGCTTTTTCTTACTCTTAAGAGTCTCTGTTTCTTTCTTATACAGTTTGGGGGCTCATTCTCTCATATTTCCTGTTCTTGAGGGGTGTCTCCTATACCAAATTCTTGGGCAGACACCCTCCTGAGAATTCTCTGGTGATCCATGGATTTGGATCAGGAACTCCTCCTAGTCTCATCTGGTAAACTCCAGAAGAGAGACACTCAGAGAAAGCAAAAATGGAAGCAGACTAGCAAAAATAAGAGGATTGATTTGGTCCAGGAGATAAGTCAGCTGAGAAGTTTTAAATCAGGTAAGTTGTATAGTACAGCCCAGGTAAAATCAAGAATTAGTGAGGGGAAGAGAGAGACTGCCAAACAACTGGTGAGATATCTGGGTGACTGGGATTGGGAGAATTTAGGCAATTTGAATCTGTAAAAGGCTTCTATTTCCCTTTGAATGGCAAGAACTGATTGGAGGGTGGGGATGGTAAGAGACTCTGTGAGAAGAGACTTCTCTGTCAAGCAACTGGTGAATCATCAGGATATTGGATAATTCCGAGGCGGTTTGAGTCCCTAAGGATTCTATTTTCCTTTGGTAAGATCAGGTGAGTTCTTCATTAAAAGAGGATAAGATACTGTGAGAACCTTAGGAAATAAAGCAACTGGCTCTAAACCTGTCCTGGGAAGATAGTTCTTTAAGAAGAATTGGGAAAACGTACCAAATTGTATAAGGATTAAATACTATTGTTTTGTATGGCAGGTGCCCTACTCAGAGAAATAGTCCATCCTCCTTGGGTTGGGTGCAAATTCAAAGGAGCTTTCCATACTCAACCTCCAATTCCTATGGCTTCTGCTCCTGAACTCCCCTCCTTGCTTCCACTTCAAGGTGGGGCTGAGAAAGGGAGTTTGAAAGCAGTTTGTGTTTGTGTGTGTGTGTGTTAGCCTGTGTTTTGTCCTGTGTTTCTCTGTTAGTCAAATTACAAAGGAAAAAATCTATTTGGAATTTTAAAAGTGCTTGTTTTGTATATAATTGGATTCATGCAAATAGATTTTAGATAGAGAAATGAAAGGTTCATTCTGAAATAGGGAAAATGTTTAACTACCACCAAAAAGAAGAAAAACATTTCTGTGGGCTTAGAACTGGCCAATCTGGGTATGCAGAAAATTACAGAACTGTTAAAAACATTTTAGCAGGTTCTGGGGGTTTTGAGCCTTAAGTTTTAAGTTGCTTGGCACCATCAGCTAGGTTGAGTTTTAAATTAAGCCTAATTTTCATGATTAAAAGCCTTATGAGGGGCCAGAACTTGAGGCTTGTGGGGGGGGGGGGGGAATCCTCTAGGATTTTCCAAGCTGCTTCAAATCTATGAAATCTATTCTGGTTAGGATGTATCCCTGACTGGGCTGTCTTCTCTAGGATTTGCACTGGTGTCCCAACATTTCTGGCATAAAGGGTAGAGTAGTCAGTGAACCACACACCTCTAGAGCCAGACACCTGGGTCCAAATTTCTGACCTTCCCCCAGTCTTCCAATTTCTTAAAGCTCTGTAAAGACATTTTTTGCCACCTTAAATTTTAAGACGGTGTATGTCTAAATATTCTGATTATGAAATTGTATGAGATAATTACTATTAACTAGTTAGTGCATGCTAAAATTATGAAATTGTTTATTATATAAGATTTTAGAAATGTGTGCATTGTTAAAGTATTGTTACTAGAAATCTAAACCTGTATTTGATATGATGTTTAACTAAAGAGTTCACATGTTTGTATCTCCTAATTAGATAAAAATCTATTTAAGCTGATATGTTGCTTGCTAAATTGTATATTGGGCAATTTGTAAAATTGTATGAGCTTGTGCTTTTAACATTTTGTCAGCCCAGCTGAATATGTAATATAAATTTTGTGAAATTTAGTCTAAAGCTATTTAAAATATTAATCTTAAGGTAATCTTAAGGTTTGTCTTTTTCCTTTTAACAAAGTTAAAAGCAAGAAAATTTGGGGATGTGTGTAATTTCAGAGCAAATTGTGTCTGAAGAGATATATGGGTATTGAGATCCCTCCAGAGGGACCCTGACTCCAGAATATCTAGGTTAGGTTTTGGTGAAACTGAGATGTAGGGGATGGATAGAAGCTTTCCCCTAAGCTCTGTTGTGTTAAGGGTTAGTGGAATAGCACTGGAACAAATTGTACTTAAATATAAATTGGTAGAAACTATTGATTCTGATCATGGAACACACCCAAAGAAAGAACACTGGGAAATGAATATAAACTGCTTACATTTTTGTTTGTCTTCCCGGGTTATTTATACCTTCTGAATGCAATTCTCCCTGTGCAACAAGAGAACTGTTCAGTTCTGCACACGTATATTGTATCTAGGATATACTGTAACCTATTTTAACATGTAAAGGACTGCTTGCCATCTGGGGGAGAGGGTGGAGGGAGGGAGGGGAAAAATCAGAACAGAAGTGAGTGCAAGGGGATAATGTTGTAAAAAATTACCCTGGCATGGGTTCTGTCAATAAAAAGTTATTTTTAAAAAAATGATCCATTCCTACAGGTCTTTTTTGTATTTTCTTTTTTTCCCTTTTTCCTCATTAAAAGTAATCAAATTCACTTGTATGACAATGGAAGAAATAAAGAATAAAACATAAGCAGTGTCAGTAAAAATCTATAAAAGGTAAAGTTCATTTTCTTGCTGTGATTTGAAGTGACATATTTTAAATGATTGGTAGGTAACTTCTTCCAAACTGCCCAAATCACAATATTTGAGTAATTCCAATATTTGATTTCACAACATCCTATGGACCTGTCAGGCTTACAATCCATGGGCTCCAGGCTCTGCTTCTTTCCCCTAAGAGTTCATATTTGCATTCTCAAATCCACAATGTAGTAAATAAAATGTAGGCCAGCAGGGCCATCTTAAAAGTCCTGACCAATAGTCTGACTTGAACAAGCCTTTCTTAACCCTTTCAGTGCCTTGAAGCAAACCAGCTCTCAAGAAGAAATGACAGACTGGCTGCCCAATTACAATGAGAAAGGAATTTTCCACACCTACATTTGATATCTATAGGTAGAATGAACTATGCCCACACCCTCCAATTTAAAAAAAAAAAAAAAAGCAATGGAATAGATATAAATTTTGAAATTGAGAATTTTTTATGAATTGAAAATATGGCTTGGAGAAAGGTCAGATAGGCTCCACTACTTGTCAGAAAGATGTGAGAAAAAGGTAAAAGAACGTTGATGCTGCTCAGCCCAATCTCTTCCCTGTAAAGAGGATCCACACATCTCTTATGGTTCAGCTTGATCCATCAAGTAATGGAATTGTTTGAATGCTCTACCAGGGGTCCTCAAACTTTTTAAATAGTGGGCCAGTCCACTGACTCTCAGACTGTTGGAAGGCCCAGACTATCATAAAAACAAAAACTTTGTTTTGTGGGCCTTTAAATAAATTTCATAGCCCTGAGTGAGGGGGATAAACATCCTCAGCTAATGCATCTGGCCCTCAGGCCGTAGTTTGAGGACCCCCTGCTAGGAGTTTAAGCAATAAGAGGACCTAGAAGTAGGGAACAGCCTTTACCAAAATACCACCTCATTTGATCCTTCTATCAACCCTGTGAGAAAATTGAGGCAAACAGATTAAATGATTTGCCTCAGGGATACTCAGCTATGTCTGAGACTGAATTTGAAACTCAGATCATCCTAACTCCCAGGCCCAGTTCTCAAGTCCTTACATATCTTCTACTTAAGAACAAAGTAGCTTATTAAGGATAAAAAACATTTCAGTTATAGTCGTCTTAGTGGGTTTGTACTATCTCCCCAGAGTCTACAGAAGAGAGTTAACTCATATCAATTATATCCTAGCTGGTTCCCCATTGAGGACAGAGGAACAAGTATCTTTTCCATCTTCTATTGCTGGCACAAGCAAACCTCAGACTTCTTCCTGGAAAATAAGCCTTCAGGTCCTGAGCACCTTCCTGAGCTTTTCCCCTTGCAACAAATTTTTTTTCGGTTGACCTAGACTCTGGTACATTCCTCTTAACAGCCCCAGTCAGAAATTGCTGACCACTGGGCTCCTTTTTTAGGATTCATTAAGGAGGTTAGAAGCATCCAGATCCATCCTGATTACTAGACCAAGGACTTATTTTTGCCAGGGAGCACTGGTAGCCAAGTTTCACCCAATCTTAATCCCAGGTTCCTTCTCCACTGGGCATTGATAAGGGCAGGGATATTCCAGACACAAATGCCTAGGCTGTGGATTAACCAAAACTGGATGACTATGAAACAAACCTCAATGAAAAAGCACTAAGAAAATAATGGGTATTTTCATCAAGAGAATTTCAAAAAAAAAAGAAAAATTAAATTTTCATAATCTTAAAAAGAATTATTGATTCCTGTATCTCGTTTTATATGTCATTTTGAAATTTGATGTAGAGATGGAGAAATAAAGGGGGAAAGTCTAGAAAAATTGGAATTTTTTTCCTTTAAAATTACTATAGCCAACTCTTAAGTCCCTGAGATGTCCACTCCAATCCTGAGATAGCTGTCAGCTAAACATGTAGGCTCTTTGCTCATCACTCAAGCTGTCCTAGACTCCACTCCAGACTTCTGCAACTGCCACAGGGCAGCTGATGGGGGAACATGTAACCTTGGAGGTTATGTGACTCCCATGATGTATAAGGCCTGCAAAATCCTTTCCAAAAGCAACCACAAGCAGTGATGAACTGAAAGAAAGGTCCAATTATTTCCTACTGCTTGAACTCTATGAGCAAAATTTTGTAGGATATGTGAATAATGTTAAAAATATACAAATTGCCCTTGAACAAAAATAGGTGCCCAAAATAGTCCTAGTGGAAGAGGGATTTAAAAAATAATAGAAATCTCACTGGAATTGGTATGGAGATCATGTCTTCCTTCTCTATTTTCAGAGTGAAAAATAGAGACTCCACTGGAATTGGGATGGAGAATTGTGTCTTCCTCTATCTTCAGAGTAAAAAATAGAGACCTCACTGGAATTGAGATGGAGATCATGTCTTCTTTCTCTATCTTCAGAGTGATGGTGTCAAAAACAAAGTGAAATGTTGGGGCCCCTCGAGGATTGTCATAGATATCATGAAAAAAATTTGTAAGCTTAATGTGTTTCCAAGTTAGTAAGCAATATTTATTTACATGATAAAGAGTAGGCTAAGGTCTAAAAAAAACACATTAATATCTAGGAATAAACAGATACATTTCTAAGGAAAAGTGAAAGAAACCAGGTGCTGGGTTGATGTCACTGATGATGATGCTAATTTAATGACTTAGACATAGAGGAATGTTCCAGTTCTCCTCTATGTCCAGTTCTTTCTTTGAGGACAGATACAGTACCCATTATTCCTTGGACAGGGCTCATGTAGGTAGATTTTAGGCCTGAAAGGTCACTAGATCAATGAGAGTCAACAACAATTTTTTATTGCACCTGCCTTAATTTTGGGCACCTTATTATGGATGCTCCTTAGTTTCAGCAACTCTGTTATTACTGACCAGCACACTAATATCTTGACCACTGACATTCTTTTGGCCTTAGCCATTTGGCTCTAAAAGGTAACCTGAGCAAAATCATCTAAAATCCTAAGGCTGCTAGTATCTGGTGTCCATTATTACAGCATTCCTGAAAATTACATTAGTATACCATTTTTCAAATTTTAATATCAGAAATGCCCCCATCATTCCCACCATAAGTATTTGGGACCCAAATTCATTTGGAGCAAAAGGTGTATATATCTTCTGGAGCTACTTTTTGCTAGAAGGGATCATAGTGGTGTCCCTATCTAACAAGGTCCAGACTGAGGAATGATGATGTGTATGTTGTGATGAGGGTGGCTGCAGCTTCCATGGAATGCTGAGTCTCTGCATCAGGTAGAGAGTTGTATCAAGATAAAGCAAGTAAATGACAGTTTATGTTCTGGAGCTTGGAAGAAAAAAAAGCTCAAAAATTGGTTTAAAATTCAGGGACAAAAATTGAACAGGAGAATAACAATTAAAATTGTAATAAGTATGAGGGTCAATATGGACAGTAGCCAGAGGAAGTCTTTGGAGGGGAAATGAGGTTTTTGTGAAAGTCTCACATCTTTCCAGTATTTTCTAGGATCAGCACTGTAATGTAGGAGAAAGCAATTAACTTGGAGAAAGTGAAAAGTAACAAGGAAAGAGGCAAAGGAGAGGAAAAAGGACAGAGACAAATTCACCCTTGCCCATGCTATACATTTCCAGTGTTATGAAGGTCTTAGGAAGTAGTAGTGAATGGAAAGAAAAAAAACAGTATTTCCCATGGGTGAGAATCAAGCAATTAATCAAAAACTATTTAGTAAGTATTTGTTTTTGTGGCACTGTTCTGAATGATGAAGATACAAAAAACAACAACAATTTCATTCTAATAGGGAAGACAGCAAATATAGAAATTACCATGTACCAAATAAATACAGAGTTAGATGGAAAGGAACCATCATAATGGAACATTGAAGTTATTACAATACTTCAGAGAAGAGATGTAGAGGGTAATAGCTACATGAGTGAAGGTATTTCAGAGGAAGGATTTAAAAGACAGTGACTAAATGGATGATATATAATGTAAACAAGAGAGAAGAGTTGGGGATGATTCTGAGCCTGAAAACCTGGGTGATTGGAATAGGAAAGTTCAAGAGAGGAAAGAATTTGGGGGATAAAGAATGAATTCTGTTTTGGACACATTGTAATTCATTTACAAATGGGATGTCCTGTTCAAAATGTCCAAAAGAGGTGAGAGAATTGGGGAGTAGAGCATAGGAGAAAGCCAGGACAGGACCAATATATGTGGGAATGCTTTGCATAGATATGATAACTGGATGTCAGGGAAATTGATGAGGTCCCCAAACAGGAGCTCACAGAACAAAAAGATGATGGCCAGGAACAGAGACAGGAGGAATCACTACATGGGTCCATATCATGAATAAAGATCCAGCCAAATGGACTGAACAGCAAGCAGATCAACCAACTCAATAACCCAGAAAGACCAGAATCATAAAAACTCTGAAAAGAGAGAACTGTTGATTTTTTTTTAAGAGAAATAAAATCAGGCTTAGTGAAAGGGGATGAAGAGTGATATAGTTGAGGAGAAAGAGAAGCAGAGAGGAATGTAAAGTGAAAGAAAAAGATGAATTTTTGCTAGGCTGTTGCATTTATAACTCATTCCAAGTTTATAAGTTCCAAATGTGGACATATGTATTTATTGTCACAAGAAGGGAAACCTCTTCTTAAGGGAACCACTTTCATAAACTGTAATTCATGACCCCATATGGGATCTTGTAACTGAATGTGAGGATCTAAAAATTATGATTTATTACCAGTAAAAATTACCTATATTATATATCTATATACCTGGGATCATGCAAAAGTTTCTCAGGTGAAAAGGGATCACAAGTGTAAACACAACAAAACACAAGTGTAAAAAAATTTAAGAAAACCTGAATATTACTTGTTCTAAAACTTCATGGGGGGGGGGGGAAAGCCTATGAAATTCTTTAAATTTCCTTGTGCCCCAAGTAGAAGCATTTCTTTAAAACACATTTGGATAAACTAGAGTTAAAAATGGAATTTTAGAGTTATTTTAAAAAATTAGAAATCTCTGTTGATATAATCTATGGGTACAGGGGACAAAAAGGAGAACAGCAATCTGCTAAAAAAAAATCAATAGAAAGAATGGCCAAAATGTATTACTGAATGGGAAGCAGATTACCTAGTTCCCACATATTCAGCATTCTGAGCTTCAAAGATTTGGGGAAAATGGAACATGAGATATGTGAGGAAAAAACAGTCACTCCACCCAAAAGGGCAAAAAATGTCAGAGCCTGGTTTTTGTACAAAATCCTAGATCAAGGATTTAAGCTGGAGAGATGAATAAATCAAAGAAAACCATCAATCAGTATATCTACAGATAAGCCAAAAAGCAGCTATTTACTCTGTAATCACTTCAAACAGAAAATCATAAAGGAAAAAGAAAATTCCCACAACTACATGAATAAAAGGAAGAAATAAAGCAGGAGATTTAAAAAAAATTAAACAAAATCTCTAGAGGAAAGAATTAGAAGGAAAATAAACAGCTTTAGTAGTAAAACTTTCCCAAGCAAAAGACTCCCCGAATGCCAAAGTAAACCAATCATAAAGCAATGATTCCATTCAATATTTAAAGAAATATTTAATTATTTATTTAATGATGATTTTAAAATATTTAATATTTTAAGAAGTATTTAATGAAAATCAAGTTTGAGGGAAATTAGATTTTTGATATTCTAATCAATATCTTTAAAAACAATGACTTGGAAAACTGGCTAAGGAGAAATAATTTGAAAATCAATGTATTCCCTGAAAACTATGGGAAAAATAAAAACCCTTGGGCACTAAATGTTTAAAAAAATCATAAATGAAAACTGCCCAGATGTCAAAATGAAGTCAAAATGAAGATATAAAAGATTCCTAAAGGACCCCAAGAAGAAAAGCCTTAAGATGCCATAGGCAAAATCCAGAGCTCCCATATCAAAGGAAAAAATAGTGCCAGTAAAACATAATTAGGTTTGCAAAAGAACTGGCAGCTTCTACTATAAAAAGGAGAGGAATATAGAATACAGCAATCCAAAAGGCAAAAGACACAAGTTTACAACCAGACACTCTAAAAAGTTGAATTCTACGGAAGGAAAAAGGGTCTTAAATGAATTTTCAAATATTTTTGATGATAAGACCCACAGCTAAATATGAATTTTGAAATGCAAACACATTTTTAAAAACCTATAAAGGCAAATTAATTTGAACAATTAGGAATTGTATGATGATGTGATGTCATTCTAATGGGGAAGAAGAATCAAGTGTCCCTTCAAAACTTAAAAAGGATATAAAAGGAATTAAATAGGAAAAACAGAGATCATGGTGAGGGAGGTGAGACTTGTTCTAAAGTTTAAAGGCAGGAAAGAAGTAAAATGTCCCTACTGGTATACTTTCTCCCAAGATTATCAGGTAATAATCATTTTAACAAGTTAGCCTTAGCTTATAAAAGAGATGCCTTTTTAAAAATGTATAATAACTAGCATAAAACATCTTCTAAAAACTCTATGATACATTCTCCCTCAATGAGTCAAATGAAAAGTAAACTCAAAGAGGCAGCTAGATAGTGCAGTGGATAGAGCATTGGCCCTAGGATGTAAGTGAATTCAAATCCAGCCTCAAACACTAACTAGCTATATGACCACAAGCAAATCACTAGATCTCAATTGCCAAAAAAAAAAAAAAGTAAACTCAAACTTAAAGAGCACATGTATCTAGAGGCATAATTCACAGTTCCTGATTATCAAAAGAAGTTTCCTTTAGTCAAGGCAAGTTACCTTGACTAAGCCTGGTGTAGTTTCTTTGCAAAGCTGTGAATATATTCATTGTAGACTTTGCTTTCAAGGTAGATAGTGCTCTCAGCTGATACAGGTATAGAGGTTGGATGAAGGAAATATGCTCTTCTATACTGCCCACTAGTGTATCAGGCACTGAGCTAAGCACTTTACAAATATAGCCCACACTTTTCTAGGTATGCCTGGTTTTGATATGTGGTACCCTCAAAGGATTTTTTGAGTCCAATTTACCTGACATGGAGCCATGTGGTACAAGTTGCCTGTGTCTTTACAAGTGATGAGTCATTCTCTCTCTTTTCCACTATCATTTTGGCTGTGTGTTTTTTTTTCCTTTTTTCCTCAATAGTATTTTATTTTTCCAAATACATGTAAAGATAGTTTTTCTGTTCATTTTTGTAAAACTTTGTGTTTCAATTTTTTCCCTTTCCTCTCTTACCTCCCCAAGACAGCAAGGATTCTAAAATAGATTGAAACATGTGCAACCCTTTAAACACATTTTCATATTTGTTATATTGTGCAAGAAAAATCAGATCAAAAAGGGGAAAAAACCACAAGAAAGAAAAAGCAAACAAACCAAAAAAATCTATGCTTTAATCCATATTCAGTCTCTATAGTTTTTCTCTGGATGTGAATGGCATTTTCCATCCTGAGTCTATTAGAATTGTTCTGGATCATCTCATTGCTGAGAAGAGCCAACTCCCTCACAGTTATTCATCATATAATGTTGTTGTTACTTTCTACAATGTTCTCCTGATTCTATTCACTTCACCCAGCATCAGTTCATGTAAGTCTTTCCAGGCTTTTCTTGAAATCAGCCTACTCATTATTTCTTATAGAACAATTGTTCCATTACATTCAGATACCATGACTCATTCAATCATTCCCCAATTAATAGGCATCTACTCAAATATCATTTCCTTACCACTACAAAAAATTTTGTACATATGGGTCCTTTTCCCTTTTCTATGATCACTTTGGGATACAGATTCAGTAATGAGCCAGCTAGGTCAAAAGGTAGTTTTATAGCCCTTACATAACATAAGACGTAGTCAAATGAATATAAATACAAAATAAGAAACAATCAGTGTAAAACTTGCAATTAACATGCAAGGCATATTTTCCCATGATACTGTTGCCTAGAGATACATGTAATTATATTTCAGATTTATCTGTAACATTATAACTCAGCTAAGCAACTACTCTAATAGGCTATAATTCTTTTGTCATTGACAAATGTCTCAGCTCCCATACCAGAGCTGGTAGATAATGGGTACTGGTCATGAGTACCATAGACTTATTTGTTTATATCTGGGCTGGCAAGCATTCTAAATTGGCTAGCTTTATTTTTAAGCCCTATGGGTTGAACCTGTACCCTATAAGTCTGTTGAAATTTGAGCAGGAAGAGAGTTGTCTCTAGATTCAATTGTTGTAAATAATAATAATAACAATATTTGTTATGATAATGGTTATTATTATAAATATAGTTTACTCAATACATCATGTTCAGTGCCCATATCTTCTCCCTCACTCCCTACAATTCTGGCTCCAAGATCATTATGGCTCAAACTCCCAGATCCCACCTTTCACATGCTGAAGCTGTGGATAAGGAATTAAAAATAGAGGCAAACAACAAGAGGATTATTTCTCAGAGCTAGAGATAAAAGAGAAGTAAGCAGGGAAATAAGGTCCTTCCCTTCTCACCAGTTTACTTCATGGTATTCACATTGGGAACAACTGAAAGAGGAGTAGAAAAGAAAGTGAAAAGCTTAGTTTTGGCAATTTTAAAAATACATAATAAATCAAAGAAGCTGCCCTATTCTCATGGTACATGAGACTACTAAAACAACTAAAAAGTGTAGTTAGTGAATTCTTGCAGTCATTTTTTAATTGTGTCCAACTCTTCATGAATTCATTTGATGTTTTCTTGGAAAATAAAACTGAAATGTTTTGCCATTTTCTTCTCCAGCTCATTTTACAGATGAGGAAACTGAGGCAAACAGTATCAAATGACTTGTCCAGGGTCACACGATTAGTAAGTGTCTGAGGTCAGATTTGAACTCAGAAAGATGAGACTTCCTGGATCCAGGCCTAGGGCTCTCTCCATTGTGACACTTGGCTGCCTAACTAGACCACCAATGGGAGGATGGGAAGTCCAATATCCTCCACACCCTTTAACACTTGCAAGGTCCTTCTCCAGCCATAGACCTGGACCAAAGCTGGAGTTGAGAAGACCTCTCCTTCACCCCAAATAGTTTCTTCTCAGAAGTTTTAGCCAAATGTCCTGTTTGTTCCAACCTTTCAAATGAATCTGGTTTTAACTAGCTTGGCAAAGTTATATGTGATCTCTGAGAAACAGCTGAGTTCCCAGACTAGCCTGGCAAATCTTGGACACAATTCTTGTGCAGCTTCTTCCCACTTAGCTTTGTCATCCTGCAAAATTCCATCGACTTTAATATTCCACCTCATCACTACCCTCTTCCTCTCTGATTAGAAAGTGGGGTCATGAACCCTAAATCTTCATTTAAGGAGAGACTCCAGCTTAGATATCTCCTCCTCTCTGGCCTGGCTGCACTACTTTGGGACTTCTCTGAGTGACTTCTCCATCCTATCCTCCTTGTCAGGTAATTCTGCCCTCTTCCCCCATCAACCTCCTCTTTTTCAGCTTCCTTTGTGTATTGTCTTCTCTCTCATCAGATTGTAATTCTCAAGGACAGGAACTGTCTTTCTTTTTTTGATATTTGCATTCCCAGCACTTAACACAGTGGCCTAAAGCCTACAATTTATTGATTGTACCACAGTTTCACCTAGTAATCCAGATTAAAACAAGTTGGGGGGTTTGGCCCACATCTTTGCACTGAGTGGTGGTAATTGTCAGAGAGAACTGAGCAGAACCAGAATAATTTGTACTAGAATAGCAATACTGTATTAAAAAAAAAAAAAAAAACCTTTGAAAAACTTAAAATGTCTCTTCCATGTAATGACCAACTCTCTTTCCAGAGACCCTAAAATGAAATATGTTAATTACTGACAGAAAGATGATAGACTCAAGATGCAAAAATAATTTATACTTTTGGACACGACTACTGTTGGAATTCATTTTTCTTGACTTTTGACCATGCTTATTTATTATAAGGTTTGTTCCTTTTTCTTGATTTCTAAGAGGGAGGAGAAAAAAAAGGGAGAGATGGTAAGCAACTTTAATATTCTCCAAAAGGTCTAAAACATTTTTCGAATGAATAGAAGAGAACAAAAGGAAATTTATAAGGAAGCATAGGCAAGCAGGATAGCTTTAAAAATAACATGCAGAATTTATTGTTTACTAAAATTTTTTAAAGCAAATGATGCATATTGGTACAAAATGGAGGCTCACAGTTTCATATAGAATCCTCCTTTTGTGTTCTGTACAAAAGCATTCCTTTTTGAGTGTTTAAGTTTAAAATGTTTTTTCATTAAAAAAAGAAAATTTGCATTCAATATAATTTCAAGGTAGGTAGTATGAATTCAAAATACTTAACACAAACATAGGCAAATATCACCAGCTAAATGTCATTGATTACCCCCAGTGACACTGGTTCCCTAGAGATGGGTGGGACAATTCTGATGAAAGGCAAATGAAAGGTAATTGGTGCTTTATGATGTCAAAATTGCCTCTGACCTCCTACATATGCTCAAGGACCAGAGGCTTAACTCTCCAGATATCAGATAATATGCATCTAGTTTTCTCTGCATCCCAGGACACAGTATTCTCAGGAAAAAATGCTATTGTTCTGAATAGACTGGATTTTACTTTTTTATTTACTTTACTAAGAACTCAATTAGTCTCCTAGCCTCTTTCCACTGGGAAAGCTCACAGTTACCATCTACAACCTCAAATCAGAATTGTACTGTGAGATTCCTGATCTTTGGGGCATTGGAAATTCCTCAAAGTTTCCTTTTCTTCAATTAATTCTTACTGGTAAGAAGAATTGTGGTAACTATTCTGCATGTGTTTGAAAATTGTCTTAGTTGGGGAGAGGGAGGAATTATCTATAGGGCCAAATTATAATTTAAAAGTTCTTAAAACTTTTTTGTGTCAAGTATTCTTTGACAGTCTAGTGAAGCCAAACTTTGGCAGTCTTTGGTTCCTTTTCAGTATTGTGTTTTTAAATCATATTTAAAATAAAAATTATAATGTTTTTTGCCTTCTCTATGAATGAGAGGGGAAAAGAGAATTGGAACTGGAAGTAAAAAAATAAGGCTTCACAGGGAAAATTCATACATAAGATAAAAGTACATAAGATTACAAAGGAAAAAAAGCATATTGAAACACAGAATCTGAGAATTTAAGAGTTGGAATGGACTTTGGTGGCCTTCTAGGTTTAACCCACACTTAGAAGTAATCTCCACTGTAACATATCTAACATATGGTCAGTCTTTGGTGTTTGTATGGAGTTTCATCTTCAGATTAGGAAAATTGAGATGCAGGGAAGCTAAGAGCACATAAAGTTCAATTAGAAAAAGAATTCAAATTCCAAATTCTCTGACTCCATCCATTATTTTTTTTTACATTATATTGGTTTCAATGGAAACAACCTAAAAATATAAATATTGATGGGGAAGAGAGGGGAGAAGGGGTTAGCAGAGATTATTTCACTAAATGAGAAAAAAGTACAGGAGCTAAAATGAAAATAAAAATTGCATTTATCTCCATTTACATTATGACCAAAAATTGTCTCATATTAATTATATTTATACATAGTTTATTAAAAGACTACAAATAAAAATCATAAAATGAAATTCTTGGAGGGTTCAAGTGAGTGATACTATCTTTTCCTCTAAGTCTAAAACCAGATTTTTAAGTAATATTTTACCTTAAAAGGACTACTTAAGAGACTAGGATTCTCAACATCATGTCAACCTTATGTTGAAGTTATTAAGGTTATATAGATTGTGTAGGTGCCTTTATCCACCTTGGAGGGTTTTTTTTATCACTCTTGTTTTATCATCATCAAGGTAGGTCATCAAGGTAAATAGATATGGGACCTAAATAAATATGGGGGCAACCAATGCAGTGTGTTGTCTTTCTCATATTCCCCAGTCATTTCTTTAATGATCCTTCTAGAAAACAACTTGTGTAGTCAGTCTATGATAATGCTGGATATTATCTGTAATGTTATTCAGGGATGCTTGGATGTTACTTTTCTGGGCTTTTTTGAGAGAAACCGACAGAGAGAGATAGAATATTTCTTATTTGGGGCATTAATGCCCCAGACTTTCTAATAATAGAGATGTGCTTTGTATTTTCTAATGGAGAAGTCTGGCTATAAATTCATTTAGGTTAAAAACAATGACTGATACTTATATGACAGAGACTATTCTGGGTGTTATAGCAGAAAAATAATAACAAGGTTTCTGTTCAAAAGCCATTTAAGGAAAATCATTGCCTGAAATGAATAAGAAATTACATTTTTAATTAGGTTACAAGATGAATTCATTTTTATTTTGTTAGGAAGAACCCACAAGAAAAGGGCCAGGTCATAGATTCCCTTTTATACATGCTCACCAGATTTAACAATGGATATTCATGCCACACTGTGATATCAGTAATATCTCAAATACTGAACTGGGTCAAAACTATATTATTCCTGCTATAGAGATGTCTGAAGGACCACATCTAATTTTCTCTATCTTTCAGGACATGACTATCAAGAGGAATTTTTTTTAACAGAATAGTTTTTATTAATCCTTTTAATTTTATTTCCTTATTATTTACTAATATGCTCTTAGGCTTCATAAATCAGGAAGGCCAAAGGTCCTTATCCTGCCTCCTGCTTTTATAGTTCCTACAAATAAGGATCAGTTTGGGATAGGGCTCCCTGTGGAAAAGGCAAAGCAAGAAGACTGAGTGATCTCACCTACTATATCTCAAAAAAAGTTTTTGATATGCAGCTCATTTCTAATTGAACATTTTCTAGTATCTCAAAATAAAATACATATAATCATCATGCAAAGAATACTAGAAAAACCTTTGGAGGATGATGAAGGGGGCAAACAGTTGGATTTTGAGATTATAGCATCATTTTGTAAAATCAAAAATATAAGAGCTGGTCTTAGCAACTTGTGATTCAAGGAGGTTAGGAAAAGAAATCTCCTAAGAAAATGTTCTATGAAATCCAGTAACACTGGATTACAGTGTGTTTCTTAATGCATTTGACACGTCATCTCTGGGCATCTCCACTGTTGTATCCCATGCCTGGACTGCTCTGCTTTCTAGCTTCCTTCAAATCTCAACAAAAATCTTACCTTTCCTAGGAAAACTTTTCTATTTTTTGTTAATTCTAGTACCTCCCTTCTGCTTGTTAACTTCCATTTATCCAGTCTATATCTTATTTGTATATAGTTGTGTCAATATTGTTTCCCCGCCTTACACTGTGAGCTCCCTGAGAAATGGGACCTCCTTTTGCCTTCCTTTGTAATTCCAATAGTTATCATAGTGCCCTGGCATGGAATAGTTAATAAACATTAATAACTGACTAATAGTTAAGGTTTCATGCTTTTTTGCTTTTGACTTCAATTCTTAGTAAGATTCCTGTGAAAGGATAGATAATCCTGTTCTTTCCTTGATTCTTTGTCTCTTTAAATAAATGAATGAGTTCCTTTCTTTTTTTCTTTTTCTCTTTTTCTTTTCTTTTCTTTTCTTTTTTTCTTTTTTTTTGCTGAGGCAATTGGGGTTAAGTGATTTGCCCAGGGTCACACAGCTAGGAAGTGTTAAGTGTCTGAGACCAGATTGAGACCAGGTCCTCCTGACATCAGGGCTGGTGCTCTTTCCAATGTGCTGCCTAGCTGCCTTTGAGTTCCTTTCTTTAGGGAAGTTTTTAAGGTAGGAGATTTTTGAGACAATGATTGAATGTTTCATCTGTTGCCAATTGTTTTGATTTTAATCCTGAAGTAAGAAAAGAGCAACTCTACATTTAAAATCAATGACCTGGGATGGGAAAAAGAAATTATATGAGTTTAAAAGGAGTGCCTCAGACAGGCAGAGTAGGGTGAACTCATAAGGAAGTCAGTCTTTGGATAATGGGTAGAGAAGCTATCCATTTGGGACAGAGGGAGTGATGACACTAAACTCAGTGATCTTGGTACTTATTTGTCAAAAAATCATTTTTCTAGCAAATCCTTCAGTACCTAAATGGGAAGAAAACATCCAAGGGTGAGAAAACTTGAGTCATGTTCAACTCTTTATGACCCTGTATGGAGTTTCTTGGCAAAGATAATTGAATGGTTTTCCATTTTCTTCTTCCATGGATTAAGGCAAAGAGAACTTAAAAGACTTCCCCCCCATTGCAAAGCTAGTGAGTGTCTGAAGCCAGATTTGAATCCAGGGCTTCCTGATTTCATGCCTAGGGCTCTATCCACTAAGCCCACCTATCTTTCACACATATATGAAAATTTTAAGTACTAGTAAGATGACATCTTGGCCATCCAATTAATCATTGCTCACTCTCCCACACACCTTATATGTATACTATTTCCTTACCATTACTAATTCATGCCTTTTATCTGCAGACTTGGTCCAGTTCCCTGGAAATAGTCACTGGTACCAGGCCAAGTCAGTGCTGTTGCCGTGTCCCCCTCACCGGATTTCACCGTTGTGGGAAAAAGACCATCTGTCCCAGGTTGAGCAAATGTCCTATCTTGAACACCAGGTCAGAATCACTCCCATATCCCCACCACATTCTTATTATTATCAGAATGAACTTGGATCCTCGCCATGGCTCAAACATCTAGCCACAACTACACAACTGTCCCAATCTTTTCCTAGGGCAAAGGCTGTGCCTTTACCTCATCTTCATCACCATGATATGGCTAAAGTCTCCCCAAGTAACAAATACCAGAAAGTCACCTCAGTCTTGGCCTTACATAATAGGCATGAAATTGAGGCCAAAGTAGCCTTGAAATCCTTCCAACAGGAAGCAACTCCTTCAAGCTCTGACCACCTTCCCAAGATTTTCCCAAGCTGTGACAATTCAACTGATAATCTACTATCTCTCAACCAATCACTCTCATCTCCATCATTCTCCGACAATAAAGCTGAGTTTTCCCCATTCCTCAGCCATGGGTCCATGATAGAAAAAGGAATATATCCTGACTTCCAGGGCAAGGACAAGCTGTCTGTTATCTCAATGAGCTCTGGTAACCAAACTAAAGTTGCAAGGAGGCCCCAAAGCCAAGTCAGGGCTACAACTGCTACTACATTAGGAAATTTAGATTTGAGACATACAGCCTCTATTACTTCATCATCATCACTTTGTTTTAACCACTGGTCCAGGGCAACAGCATCAAAAACACCAGAAGTAGACCACTGGATCCAGGCAAAAGCTTCCAAGATGTCATATCCTGACCTCCACCTCAGGGACACAGTGTCACTACTAAGATGTATTGACCATCACTCCAGGCCCTTGACTGATTATTCATTACACCTCAACCAGAAAACTAGAGCAACTACTACAAACTCATCCTGCCCCAAACGTTGTATTAAAGGCAAAGCTTTGCCATCACCAGCTCCAAACCATCGGGCCAGGACAAGAGCTACCTCATCACAAAGTGTTAAATCATGGGACAAGGGATCAGCTAATCACTGGGTCACAGCTACCTCTGTGCCCTTCCCATTACACCACCAAATGCATGACGTTCCAATCAAACAGGACTCATCCCAATGCACTCTTCATCATCAGGCCACTTGTCCACCCACTCCTGAATACTACCAGGCCAAGTACGTGACAGACCCCAATACCCATGTCTTGCTTCAGAAAGAAAAAAATCGTACAGAAGTCATGCCACAAGATCTGGACTACCAGTTCACAATGCTAACAGGCCAGGTATACTGGTCAACATCCTCAGTGAACATGGAATACAATGATACTGCTTCATTTGACTATTACCAGAGGACCACAACTCCATTCAGCGCTAGATACCAGACTGAGTGTGAACCAGACCCTCAACCCCAGATCACACTTCAAACAGAAAGAAAGAATGATTGGGAAAGAATATCAGTAGGATCAGACTATGAGGTGACACATTTCACGGACCAAGATCAATGGGCAACACCTTCACACCCTCAGAACAGAACTGTCTCTGGTTCTGAACATCAGACCATATCTCTATCCAGCAATGACCACCAGGCTGAGGATATAGCAGTAGATTCTAATACCCAGGTCATATTCCAACAAGAACAAGATAAATGGGAAACATATTGGATGAAAGATCAAAAGTCTTCACATCCATCCAGTGTAGACCACCATGCCCAGGAGATCCCAGGAGATCCCAGAGACCCAATAACATTCCAACAAGAACTAGAAAAGTGGAAAATACAAGACCCTAAGTTGACACCTTCATCCAGCAATGGTCACCAGGCTGAGGCTATACCAGCAGACCATAAAACCCAGGTCATATTTCATCAAGAACTAGATAAGTGGGAAAAAATTTGGAAAAAAGGACAAAACAATCAGTCCACATCTCCACCAAACAATGACCAACAAACTCAGAATGTGCCAGAAGATCCCAGAGTACATATTATACTCAAGGGAGAACCATATGATCAAGATAAATTTTGTACAGCAAGACTAGACCACCAACCCATACTTTCATCTGGAAATGACCATCAAATTCAGGATATGCCAGCAGATCACAATGCACAGGTAATATTCCATCAAGAAGAGGGGAAACATGAAACATTTTGGACACAAGGACAAAACCATCAATCCACACCTTCACTAAATACTGACTACCAAGTCCAGGATACTCCAAAAGACCCTAGTGCACATGTTACATTCAAACAAGAACCAGAGAATTTGGACACATTTTGGACAAAAGGACTAGATCAGCAGCCTACGTCTTCACCTGGCAATAAATGGGAGACTGAAGATAAACCAGACTTCAATTCTAAGACTACACTTCAACAAAAAATAGAAGAATGGAAAATACTTTGGCCAGGAGAACCAGATAAGCAGATAAGCCTAAAATACCAAGATGAAACTTCACCTGAAACTAACCACATCTCCACATCTCCACCCAGCTGTGGTGAACAGGCTTCAGACGTAGCAGAATTTAGCATCCAGGCCACACTCCAACAAAAAATAGGCAAAAGGGAAACATTTTGGTCAACAGAACCAGACAAACAGGCCACAACTGTAACAGACCAGGAATACTGGGCTACATCCCCATGGGACATAAAACATCAAGGCAGAATTTCACCTGACCTTCATCATGGAGTCATACCTGTAATCACACATGAAGATCAGGATTCAGATGTACCAGACCTCAGTCCCCACGTCACACTCCCACAAGAACTAGACAAAAGGGAAATATTTTGGTCCTTGGAACTAGATAAGCAGGCCACAATTCTCAAAGACCAGGAATTCTGGGCTACATCCCCATGGGACATAAAACAGCAAGACAGAACTTCACCTGACCTTCACCATGGAGACACACCTCTACCCATAAATAAAGATCAGGATTCAGATGTATCAGACCTCAATGTCCGAGTCACACTCCAACAAGAACTAGGCAAAAGGGAAACATTTTGGCAAACAGAACTAGATAAGCAGGCCACAATTCCCAAAGACCAGGACTACTGGGTCACAACCCTATGGAACATAAAACAGCAAGACAGAACTTCACCTGACCTTCACCATGGACACACACCTCTACCCACAAATAAAGATCAGGATTCAGATGTATCAGACCTCAGTGTTCGAGTCACACTCCAACAAGAACTAGGCAAAAGGGAAACATTTTGGCAAACAGAACTAGATAAGCAGGCCACAATTCCCAAAGACCAGGATTACTGGGTCACAACCCTATGGGACATAAAACAGCAAGACAGAACTTCACCTGACCTTAACCATGTGTCAACATCTCTACCCACACATGAAGATGAGGATTCAGATATATCAGACCTCAGTGACCAGGTCACACCCCAACAAGAACTAGGCAAAAGGGAAACATTTTGGCCAATAAAACTAGACAAGCAAGCCATAACTCTCAAAGGCCAGGATAACTGGGTCACAACCCTATGGGACATAAAACAGCAAGACAGAACTTCACCTGACCTTCACCATGGAGCCACACCTCTATCCACACATGAAGATGAGGATTCAGATGTATCAGACCTCAGTGACCAGGTGGTCACACTACAACAAGAACTAGGCAAAAGGGAAACATTTTGGCAAACAGAACTAGACAAGCAGGCCACAACTCTCAAAGGCCAGGATTACTGGGTCACAACCCTATGGGACATAAAAGACAAAGATAGAATTTCACCTGACTTTCACCATGGGACTACATCTCTACCCATACATGAAGATCAGGATTCAGATGTATCAGACCTCAGTGACCAGGTCACACTACAACAAGAACTGGGTGAAAGGGGAACATTTTGGCCAAGAGAACCAGACAAACAGGCCACAACTCTCAAAGACCAGGATTACTGGGTCACAACCCTATGGGACATAAAACACCAAGACAGGACTTCACCTGACCTTCACCATGGGGCCACACCTCTATCCAGACACAAGGACCAGGATCCAGATGTATCAGACCTCAGTGCCCAGTTCACACTCCAACAAGAACTGAGCAAAAGAGAAACATCTTATCCAACAGAGATAGAAAAGCAGGCCACAATTCTAAAAGACAAAGTTTACTGGGCAACACCCACACTGGATCTAAAACACGAAGAAAGAACTTCACCTGACCTCCATCATGGGGCTACATCTTCACTCAGCTATGAGGACCAGGATTCAGATGCAATAGACCTCAGTGAGCAGGTCATAATCCAACAAAAATTAGGTAAAAGGAAAACATCTTGTCCTACAGAATCAGACAAAAAAGTCGCAAGTCTAACAGACCCAGATTACTGGGCCACATTCCCATGGGACATAAAACATCAAGACAGAACTTCACTTGACCATCCCCATGGAGCTACACCTCCACTCAGTCATGAAGACCAGGATTCAGATGCAACAGACCTTAGTTCCCCAACCACACTCCAACAAGAACTAAGTAAAAAGGAAATATCTTGTCCTACAGAGTTAGACAAGCAGGTCACAAGCCTAACAGACAGGGATTATTGGACCACATTCCCATGGGACATAAAACACCAAGACAGAACTTCACTTGATCATCACCATGGAGCTACACCTCCACTCACTCATGAAGACCAGGATTCAGATGTGACAGACCCTAGTCTCCCAACCACACTCCAACAAAAACTAAGTAAAAAGGAAACATCTTGTCCCACAGAACAAGATAAGCAGGTCACAAACCTAACAGACAAGGATTACTGGGCAACATCTCCATGGGATATAAAACATCAAGACAGAAAATCCCTTGACTTTCACCACAAGGCTACAACTCCATCCAGCCATGGTGACAAAACTTCAAATATATCTGACCTCAGTGCCCATGCTATACTCCAACAAGAACAAGGAAAAAGGGAAACATTCTGGTCAACAGAAGTAGACCAGCAGGCCACAACTCTAACAGATAAGGTTTACTGGACAACACCTACATTGGATCTAAATCATGAAGACAGAATTTCACTTGACTTTCACCATGAGGTCACTCATCCACCCAGAAATGAGGTCCAGGATTCAGACGCAGATGACCTCAGTGCCCAGGCCACACTCCAGCAAGAACTAAGCAAAAAGAAAACTTCTTGTCCTAAAGAAGTAGACCAGCAGGCCATAACTCTAATAGATGAGGTTTGCTGGACAACATTGCCATGGGACATAAAGCACCAAGACAGAACTTTCCCTGATCCTTATCTTGAAGTCACATCTGCCCCCAGACATGAAGACCAGGATTCAGATGTGTCAGAACTCAGTACTCAAACCATAATTCAACCAGAACTAAATGAATGGAAAACATTTTGGCCCAGAGAAGTAAACCGACAGGTTACAACTCTACCAGACAAGGTTTACTGGATAACACCCATGTTGGATCCAAAATACCTGGACAGAACTTCACCTGACCTTCATCATGAGATCACACCTCCATCCAGCTATGAAGAACAGGATTCAGATTTCATATACCTCAATGGCCAGGCCACACTCCAACAAGAACTAGACAAAAGGGAAACATCTTCTCCTACAGAGCTAGACCAGCAGGCCAGAACTCTAAAAGATGAGGTTTCCTGGGCAACATTGTCATGGGACAGAACTTCATCTGCCACGCCCCATGAGCCTACAAGCCCATCCAGCCTTGAAGATGATAGTTCAGCTATATCAGACCTCAGTGCTCAGTCTATACTCCAAGAAGAATTAGATAAATGGAAAACATCTTGTCCCACTGAACTAGATCAGCAGGCCAGAATTCTAAAAGATGAGGTTTCCTGGGCAACATCCTCATGGGGCATAAAACACCCAGATAGAAATTCACCTGATAATCACCTTGAGGCTACACCTTCATCCAACCATGATTATCAGGATTCAGATCTGTCAGACTTCAGTGCTCAGGAAACACTCCAATTAGGTATAAATGAATGGGAAAAACTTTGGCCAACAGAACTGGATCAGGAGGGCACAACTCTACCCAACCAGACTTCCTGGGAAATGTCCCCATGGGATATAAAACAGCAAGACAGAACTTCACCTGATACTGACCATAGAACCTCAACATCATCTAGCCATGAAAAGAAGGATGGGGATGTACCAGATCTCAATGTCGAAGCTATACCCCAACCAAAACTAGACCAATGGGAAATAAAGCCATCAGTACTAGACCAAGATTTAAGAGCTGATCTCACAATTCAACACTCCAGGACAGTACCTTCAATTAGCATAATAGAGTCCCAGAATGTGATTCTATCTGATCCTGAGCACCAGATCATACCTCCATCCAGCAATGACTACCCAGTTGGGGATATATCCAAGCCAAATACCAAGATTACATTCCAACAAGGTCAAGATGACTGGGATATATTTTGGACAAGATTAGACCATCAGGACACAGCTTCACTCAACAATGATTATCAGGTCCAACATATCTCAGGCCCTAAAGCTGACATAATTCAAAAAGAACAAGAAGATTTAGATATATTTTGGACAAGAACACTAGAGTATTCATCCATGACTCCAACAAATCAGGATTACTGGACTGCATTTCCTTTACTGAACATAGAACATCACAATATCATACAACCTGATCCTGACCACCAAGCATCATGTACAACCAGCCCTGACCATCAAGCTGGAGACACAACAGATCCCAATGTCCAGAGTATATTTCAAACAAAAAAAGATTCATGGGAAACAATGCCACAGGAAATAGAACACAAGACCCTAATTCTCACAGCCCATGATCAGGAAGCAATATTTCTACTGGGCAAAAACCACCAGGACACAAATCTCCCTGGCTCTGACAACCAAGATTTCATTCTATCCATCCATGACACTGAGGATACTGATGTACCAGGCCCCAATACTCTAGTTACAATACAACCAGAAAAAGGACACTGGGAATTGATGCCTCCTGAAACAGATCACATGGCAATAATAAGTTTCACAGTTCATCAGCAGGAAGCAACACCTTCCCTAGCTTTAAACCACAAGGACACAAATCCATCTAACTATCCATTGGGCAGCTACTTCACTGATCATTTAGTCTGTCATTAGACCAGCTTTTCTTAGTTAAACTGAACCACTGGGAAACAATGCCACCAGCCCAGGATTTCAACAACACAAGACTATAAGGCAACAATTATACTGAGCATTGACTTAATTAAGAATGCCAAACCTTGCCTGACCCCCAAAATCATGACATACTTCTACACAACTCTAACGATACAAAATCAAATTCCAGTGCCAAGATCATATTTCAAAGAAAACAAAGCAGAGGCCAAGAACAGATAATCAGACCATAGTCCTTATAGATCAGGTGTCTGAAACAAGATTTCTCCTCAATTTAGACCCCAAGAACACAGTTCTGCCTGAACCAGACTCTAATTCCACCATGCCTGACCATTAGACTATGGATGCATCAGGCAGTAATGCCCAATCTCATTTCATATACAAATCCACTTAAAAGCAGTTCATATACCTATGGAGGTATAACTCATTATCCAGGATCATGAAAAAAACACATCTAATGGGTTTAGACAATCAGGATAAAATTCTACCTTGACTTAGCCAGAGTATCAACTGCACTAAATATTGATTAAAAAACAGTAAAATTCCAATCAATGCCTAAGGGGTCTAGGTTCCACCATAATTAGGCCACTGAGAAACTATGCTACTGGCAACAGACTTTCCCACCTCCCAATTGCTTTGTGCATTGACCTGAGGATACAAGTCTCCCTAATTCCAACTGTCAGATCACAATTCCCAAGTAGTCCCAACCAAAAGTCAGAAGCTACTCCATACTCCCAAACTAATACCTCCCTCACTCACCAAAAAAAAAAAAAAAAAACAAAAGTCAGTGACTACAGATCAAGAGGTCATACCTCTGTTTAGTCCTGATCTTCCAGTCACTCTTCTACTCAGTCCTGAAAATCAGACTCCACCACTTGGGCACAGTTCCAACAGATATGAATGATCAGGAAACAGTTCTACCAAGACCAGAGTGTAGTATAACACTTTCATCAAGTCCCAGCTGTCAGCCTCAGCATAAAATGAACTCTGCACAAGGAGATATGACAATCAATCTGAGCTCTAACATTAGACCCAGGTAAAATTATACAAACTCCATGGCATTTAAATTACATCAAAACATACATCACTGAAAGAGAGTCAGTCTCTGCTACAACTGTTCATGCCATCCATCAACAATCAGGAGAAAATTAATGACATCTCTATGTAGATTCTCCTGCTAAGAATGAGGGAAACCTCTGCTCTACAACCTGATAAACATACTGCACATGATTATATGGTTTGCTTAATTTATGCCTCCTGTATCCCATATTCAGGGAACAAATTATTATTATGAGGCAAAATTGCTAACCATACCAAAACATCTGCCTGGCTCTGAAGAGGAGATGGGTGTGAAAATTTGTCCTTCAAGTACTGCGCTCAACACTTTTCTTCTTTTTTAATCTTCAAGCCACCCATTGTGGTTTGTCCAGGCCTTTATATTATTCACCAGTTTCTAACTCCTTCCCACTCAGGCTCTATACTCGCTATACCTGCAAGGGCAAACTGGCTTCAATTTATACTAAATAATTATTTCCAGGCATTGAGGGCCACATCTAGAAGTCAACAGCCATCTGCAAGGGAAATAGCCATGAAGAGCAAGAGCAATAGAGAAGAGGGGGCAAGGACATATTGGACATTAATCAGATCCCTGCTAAAAGTATTTCAAAGGTGACCAAGGAGAAATTAAATTAAATAAACATCAATTTTAAAAGGAATTAATGCCATGTGTATATTTGAAATTTGTGTCTGATCCTGTTATTTTATATAGGTAGACCAGGAGACAAGGACCCTATCTCTTCAATTCATGGGATACTACGGGACTCATTTACACACACAGGCTAATTAGCCCTCCACGTTGCTTCTCAGGCTGGCCATATTCAAATCAGACAAACTATGTTCAGACTGAATGACTATACAACAAGAAAGTTTCATTCTTTGTTTTCCCACACACACTACTATAGAGTAATTCAGTGAAAATAGACCTCTCCCTAAAACTTGATAAAATAGGTACTGCCCACAAAAATCATCCCTTTTTAATGAATAGCATCAACTTTTTCTTAAGGCCACATGAGTGAGCACATGTAGATCCCATGTACCTTTCTCCCAAGGAAGGCTTCATTGATTCTGTAACAGACATATATTCAGAACTCTTCTTGTTCCCCATTTCTGCCCTTATTTTGATGAGCTCTTGATATCTCCAGTTGAAAGGCAAGAAAAATTATAAAGGAACCCATTTTGTTTTCTGAATCACTAACAAAAAATAAGCATCCTTGGTGTGCCAGCAAGGACTGTTCTTAGGCCTGGGGATATTAAAAAAAAAAAATCCCTTGCTCTCAGGAAACTAATAATTCATGGCTAGTCCCAACATTGAACTATTCCCAGTCACTAAAATCCATCACTTTGGAGACACCAAAGGGCAGCCCCAAACAGCCCCAAACCTATCTAAATTAGAGCAGTTGAGTTTGTCTTTTGGCTTTTCAGAATAGCACTAAAGAGCATGTCCATACCCTCTCTAAATAAAGTGCTGAATGGACAGTCAGAGACTCTAAACCAAGGTTCATTTTCCAATAAGCTAATAAAATTGATCAATTACGTTGGTCAATTTTCATTCCATTTAATCAACTTAACTCTTACAGTTCACTAAGAAATGAAGGTATATCTGGCACCTATGAATATGGGGAAATTTTCTTTTTTTTAGTTTATTTTTAATAAAAATATTTTTTATGAATTATGTTGGGAGAGAAAAATCAGAACAAACAGGAAAAATCATGGGAGAGATTAAAAAAAAAAAGAAAAAAGAAATGAACAGTCTCCTAAGTTCTTTCTTTAGTTGCAGATGAAGTCTATTGGAATTCCATTGGATCACTGAACTACTGAAAAGAACCAAGCCTTTCTTTGTTGATCATCACACATTCTTGCTATTATTGTGTACAATGTATTCCTGGTTCTGCTTGTGTTGCTTAGCATCAGTTCATGTAAATCTTTCCAGGCCTTTCTATAATCAGCTTGTTCATCATTTTTTATGGAACAATAATATTCCAGTAGCTTTGTGCACTACAACTTGTTCAGCCATTCCCCAGTTGAGGGGCATCCACTCCTTTTCCAATTCTTTGCCTACCACAAAAAGAGCTACTATAAACATTTTTGCAAATATGGGTCCTTTTCCCCCCTTATGATTTCCTTGGCATACAGACCCAGTAATGGCATGCTGTTATATGGAAAAAAATTTTTCTGAAAAAACACCGTCAAAAGGTGTATAACACAAAAAATAGAAATAATCCATTACACATTCATGTTATCTGATCTCAAGTGGGCCCTTGAAGCTTTATGAAATTCTTTTATTCTCCTTTCACTGATTCTCTGTCCTATTTCTAAACAGTTTTTTCAAGTAACCTCTTAAGTTCCCAATACTTTCCCCCATCTCCTCCCTTCTTTCAAAATGTATCCTCATTTCATTCATTACTGAAAAAGAGAGCCTTTCCTGTGAGTTTCATCATCCCTCTTCCATACATCAATTCATCTATAAAATAATCTAGACAAAGAAATGGCAAATGACTCTGGTATGTTTGCCAAGAAAATCCCAAAAATGGGTCACAAAATGTCAGACATTGAAAACTGTGTTCTAGGCACTATGTTTAGTGCTTAGAATACATAGGCAAAAATAAAATAGTTGCTACCTTTCAGGAGTTTCCTTTCTACTGGGGGGAACAATGTGTAAACATGTAGTAGTGGTGGAGTAAGGTTAGTCAAAAGGATTGTTCAAGCATTCTTATTTGTACTACCACCACTCCTACTACTGACTCAAGGCCAAGATAGTTTCTATTATAAATATTCCTTCTCTAGAAAATCTGTTCACCCTCTATTTCATTTTAAGTTCCAAGCCCCAAGTCAGAGATAGTTCTCTGGCAAAACACTTCCATGTTAAGATCTCTATTATCTAGGGTTGGTCCCTGATCTTTGTTTTCTATCTACTGAATTTTTAATTAAGTACACCCAGACTAACAGAGTCTGTGGTTATAAAGATAACAAAGTAAACATTTAAAAGAAAAATAGACACACTTTCTTCCTGCTTGGGGGGAAGAGTTTCAGGGTTTTATGAGGGAAACAAGGAAACAAGAGGAAATATAGGATTACAGACTTGGGAGATGATGGTGGGTGAGTAAGGTATAGGGCAGAGGATTTGAGTAACATAGTATCTGTCCCAACACTTCACATGCCTAATCAGCCAAAACAGCTTCCTGCATCTTATACAAGACATTCTTTGTGATGATTGCCTTTGCCTGCATTTTTGCTGTGCCAGTTGGCCTTTTCTCCAGCTCCAGATACCTTACACAAGTCTCATCTGGAACTGGATTCTCCTTCAAGTCTCACTTCTTTCAGATCTGAGATGACCTTGTTCCTGTACTGGTGTATTGTGTGAAGAGGGAAAAAACGTTAAAGCAGATGCCCAGTTCATCCATCCTACCCTCTATTTCAGTCTCTGAAGAAAAGGAAGGTTTCCTGTCTCTTTTGCTGTATTTTCATTCATCTCCTGACTTTATCTCTATCTAGTTGTGAGGCCTATTTTCTCTATGTTGTTTTTTGGAAAAGTATTAATGTGTTTCCTAAAGTCCAGGCAAACATAATTAGCAACCTGTCAGCTGCCTGCAAGTTTCTTAAATTCATCATGTCCAAAACAGACTTAATTATATTATCTCCTTAATCTATTCTCCTCCAAATTTCTCTGTTTCTGCAGAGGGTACTATCACATTAACAATCATTCTTCAATCTTTCCTCTCCCTAACTCCATTTAATCAGTGACCAATTTTTTGTGTGTGTCTATTTCCACAATATCCTTTATATCTCTCTTATGTACACAGCCATCAATTCTAGTTCAGACACTCATTATTTCTTTTTTAGACTACTGTAGTAACTACCTTTCTGGTTTCCCCATTTTAAATTTCTCCCCATCATTAATCTATTCCACCATTAAAATAATCTTCCTTACCCTGGCATTTCTTGATCAAAAACTTTAGTGGTTGCCCATTGCCTATAAAATAAAACGCAATGCATTTCCCATCAACTGTGAGTAAACACTCTTGTCATCAGGAACATTTCATCACCAAGAAATGCACTATCATGTAGACTGCTTTAGCTTTCATACTCACATCTCATAAGTACCCTCAGTTTGTCTGCTCCTCTGATTGCTAAAGGGAGGAGCAAAATATACCTTTGATAATCTTTCTTTGAAAAGGAACCACAAGCCCCACTAAATCTTCATTACCCAGCTGCTGACTACTTGGTTCAGTTGAACTTGATTTCAACTCAAACTCATGTCTATGTAACCCCAGTCTCCCCACCACTTCCCTTCCCTTCCCTTGTGTATTTTCCTTCCCTGTTATAAATGTTTTGAAAGCAAGACTACTTTTATTTAGCTTTATTTTTATATTATTTTATTTCTTTCAATTATATGTAAAGACAATTTTAAACATTTAATTTTTTAAAAAATTTTGAAATCCATATTTTCTTCCTCCCTTGTCATTATCTTCCCTAAGATAGTGATTTATATGGATTATAAATGTGCTGCAAGCATATAAAAAATATTCCCATACTAGTCATGTTGTGAAAAAAGAAACCCGTCAGAAGGAAAAAAATATGAAAAAAATAAAGTGAAAGTAATATGCTTTCATCTGTACTCAGACAATATCAGTTCTTTCTCTGGTGATAAGATAGCATTTTCCAACATGAGTCCTTTTTCAATTGTCTTAGATCACTATTTTTAAAAAAAGCTAAGTCATTCATAGTTAATATTTGTACAATTATTAATAGTAGAATTGTTAATATATACATGTATAATTGTATACAGTTAATAATTATACAATGTTGCTAATATCATATATAATGTTCTCCTGGTTCTGCTCACTTCCCTTTTCATCAGTCCTTATTAGTCTTTCCAGCTTTCTTTTTTCATATTTGTATTGTCCGTACTTAGTACAGTTCCTGATGCATAATAGGCCCTTAAATATGTTGACATATCATGTTGTGTTATCTTTCACAGTTTAGTATTTAAGGTCCTATACAATTAGGCTCTCATTTATTTTTCTATTCTTATATCACAAATTTTACATTCCAGCCAAATTAGATTAATTGTCCCCTAAACTCTATGGGTTTATCCAGATAATATGTGTGGGAAACTTTTGATAGATATCTTGGGATATTGCCCCATTTATCTCTAAAATGGACTTTGATTCCCCACATTCCGAGAGGAGCAGGAATAAAAGGCCATGATCTTGGTCACTTTATTCTATTCAAAGAGGGGATATTAGTCTACAAGTATAAATATCTGCTCCTTGCTAGTTCTTAAATTTTTTTTTTAAGTTTAATCTGCTTTTCTGGTTACTTTTGTGAAAAGTAACTACTGATTCTATATTTTATATTATATTTTACTCTGTGGTTGATTCTATTCTGTAGCCATATTCTGCAGTCTATGTAATGAACCTAATCCCCTTCTCTGTCTTTAAATGTAGAAATTTGTAGGTTTAAATGTTCAATCTCCCTCTTTCAAGTTACATACAAAGGTTAAAGTTTTCCCACAACCATTGCTAATTTAAGGAAAAGTCTAATTTATGTTTATAGATTCAATGATTTCATAAAATACTATAACTCTTAGGGAATTGTTATTTCAATACCAGTTGCAAATTACTTTGTGCCAAGTAATTTGTTATCATTCAGAATTTCAGAATTCCCTGAGAATCCTCATGATATCTATTTGCTATCCTTGAAATATCATACAAACCAACCATCTTAAATCCAATTAATGGTGGTTTTATCTCATTCCCAGGCACCAGTGAGTCTACTTCCCTGGACTATAATCAATGATTCAGAAGGCAGCTAGATCCCATAAATCGCAAAACAAAGATATAGAAGGGGTTATCTGGATTCCACATATGTGGATACATCCTTTCTTTAATGTAACCAATCATGATCACCCACTCCCATGATGTTGCAAATCCCATAACTTAATTGTATCATTTTTGTTCTGTTTATGCTTTTAAAATGAGCTTCATCTTCAATGTGTAGTCTTTTGGATCACTGAGGCAGCCATTCTATTTTCAGAATTGTGCACTGCTATTAAAATATTGTATCACTCAGAGAACGTATCTCTCAATTTACCTATGTTGAATTTCACTGCAACACTATCCTTTCAAAGAGATGCCTCAAGCTTGTATTTGAAGACCTTCTGACCAAATGTTAATTATGAAAAAGACCATAATAGTTAATGAATAGTGAGTAAATCCATTTATCCAAGCAAATAATAAGCAAAAATCATAGAAGCTACATGAATTAAAATATACCAATTAACAATCAAAGTTAACAATCTCTCCTACTGGGAAGAAGTTATCTCCATTCATACAAAAGATTCTGATCTCATCCAAAGGAAAATTCTTCAAAGTTTTTAGTGTAAACCAAACTGGAAATTGAGAATATACTGAAGCTCTGTTTTTCACCTATATGGCTTCTTTCCAGGGTTTATTCTCTTTACCTCTAGATTTCTCCTCATAGAGTTTGTCAGTACATGTATTTTCTCTGGAATTAGGAAAACACATTTCTCTTCTCTCAAGCTTTTACACCAACGTTCCCTGGCACAGGCATGTACTATTGTCATCATTCTGCCAATAAAGAGACTTTTATATTACTGTTCTATACTTGCAGCCAAAATTACATCTATACTTCATCTTCACTTCAGTGAATTTTCACAAGCATTCCCTCTGGCTGGAATATATTTCCTTCTCTCAGAATTGTTGTCCTAATTCAAGGTTTAATTTGGGTGCCACCTTCTTGATGAAGGCTCCCCTTTCTTTCTCCCCATCCCTACTTATTAATGCTTTCTTCATCCTTATTTTTTCTTATGCTAGACTGACATGTATGTTTTATCCCACTATTAGAATCTAAGCTCCAAATGAGTGCAGGGACTGTTTCATTTGTCCCATTTCACATAGATAACATTAAATAAATGTTTGTTTAATTGAATATTAGATGGAATATCCTTTGTTCTAGCTTTCCAAAGTTTTATTCACTCTTTTGGATTCACTCTTATTATTAATAAGTGTTTCCACATGGAAAAGAATGTTATGGGAATGGTTTTGCTGAAGCCATCTTCAGCAGAGTAAAACTTACAAAACAACCTGGAGGCTGGAATTCAGCTTTTAAAATAATGTCTCTTTTTAACAAAAAAGAAAGAAAGAAAAAGAAGTTAAATTAAAAGAAAGAAGGTGAGGCCTACAGTACATTCTGGTGCTTGGTTTCCTCCTCATGCACCTCAAGCTTTTGACTAAGTTGTTTCTCTTCCTTCTTCTCTTTTATCTTATTCATTAACAGTTCTGAGAACTTCCTCACCACATTTTTGATGCTACTATGCCTGCTTTTGTTCTCTTTTCTTCCTTCTATATATTCCTTATTTTTCAAATTTTGCCTTAAACTTTAGGGCATTTGCTGCATTTAAGAACTGAATCACGTTCAGGCTTGGGATTTTAATCATCAAAGTCAACATGTGTATTTCAGACCCAGGCCCTCTCCCTGCCTGCGTTGTCCTTCCGCTCCATCAATGGTGTCAAATAGTGATTTGCACAGATCTTCAAAATTTCGGCCCTTCTCAGGAGGAGGCAAATCATCCCTTTCTCCTTGTGTTTCAGTAGATTTGTGTTACCTGTTCCTAGCTCTTTCATTTGGAAAGGTCATTCTCAGATGCAAATCAGAACAACTTGGCCCAAATCATAAAAAGCTCTTCATCTTCTTCAAGGGTCTTAATCTCCTGTTTAGGAAAAGGCACTATGAGTTCAAACCGGGATCATAGTTTGAGTCATCCACATTCTCTGGATTAGGGTTCATCTCAATCATATCAAAGTTATGTCTTCAGAGGCTAACCTTCCATAGGAGCTGGACCTCAATGAAGAAACAGCAGAGAAAAAGTCTGGGTCCTGATTTAATAAAATGCCTTTCCATTTTGGGAAGGAGTATAAATAGAATCTAGCCCCAGGAAATGAACCCTTGTAATCCTTCATTAGAATTTAGGGTCAACAGATCATGAAAGAGAAAGCCAATCAGAGTGGTCTGAATAAAGAGGGATTCTCTTGTCCAGATTGCTGGAGATAGTTAAACCTCACGATCAACATCTTCTCAGTAGAAAGAGCTGAAAACTTCTATTCCATCTCCTCATTATATGTCCACCAATCAGTTGATTTTCAGTTGACAAGGGAATTCCTATCTAGGATTATCTAAAACTTTCCTGCTTTCCATGTCTTTTGTCTTTGGTTGCCAAGATAAAGCAAACCATCAATATATTATTAACTGGCTTAATTAATATTATTTATTACTAAATATTATCTCATATTCTAATTAATACTATAAGGTTATGTTTTGTAAATTTAGGGAAAGGTTCAGATTCGCTCCTACAAAATGATGTTCTCGAACTCAATTAAAGTGAAAGTAAAATTTAATTATACAATGCACGGAATAGATTGCTTGCAATAACAACTAATACAACAAATAACACATAACAGACAAAATACAAAGAATAATAAGAATTATGATTAGAATAGCAGAAAAAGAATACATTACATCACATCACCGGTCGAGGGAGCTTCAACTCTAATTTACGGCTGGGAGGCCCCGGTATTTCAGCCTGTGAGTCTCGATCGGGAAAATCCTAGGCAGATCATCATCTCCATAGGCAAGGCTTAAAAATGGAGAATGCTTTGCCCGCTTTTTATAGGAATCAAGACAAAGAAGGCTTTGGGCCAAATGAAGACCTCATGTAAGACAGGGACGTACCGACAAGGGCTCCAGGTGGTTATAGTCAAATGTTGCATTGACAAGGGAGCCAGTCCTTATTAACAGCAACGGTTCCAAGGAGTGACGAGTTCCTGGAATCACGTATTTGGAGCAAAAACACAGGTGGTACATGCCTAGCTTTTAGGTAAAAAATGGTCAAGTTCTCATGGGAGTAAGAGCTAAAATACCTGTTGTTATGGGTTAGGGAATGGTCAAGTTCCCACAGGAGAAGAAGTGAAAACATATGCTCTTATGGGTTAGGGAACGGTCAAGTTCTCACAGGGGGAGTCATGTCCTACCTCGGTTAGGTTCACATGGTTCACATGGGGATTAGGTTCACATGGAGATTGAGTTCACATGGTTCGGATGGAGATTAGGTTCACATGGGGAAAGTCACGTTCTTACAATGATTTGAAATGAACTTATTAATAATATGGAAATTTCATATTCAGGTTATTATATTATTAAATGAAATTATTATTAATTTCCCAGAAACTCTGTTTCCTGGAAGTTTTTTCTTTCTTTATATTGGCAATACTCCAATAAGAGTGAATAAGAAAGATGACAAGTATAAGCAAGGGTTGGTGTTTGGTAAAGTGCAAGTGGCAATAGGATAAAGAGGTGAAAGGGTCAAGTGCAGAGGCTAGTATGTGTGAACATCAGAGAAGCAATGGTAGATTGGGAGATTAAGGAAAGGTGGTAGCTGTTAATCAGGGCAAAAAGGAGCAAAATTAGGGAAAGTAAGGCAGGAGGAGAGATATAGTAAAAAAGTCACACTTTTCTCTGTTATATGTGCCTCTGATTACTTTTTTGTGTAATAAACAGCCAAAAAGGAAGCCTGAACCTCCTCGATTGTTTTGTAAAGAGTATGTAGGGAAAATCAAGGAAATTCTATGGGACTATTCTTGCTTATTCAAATTGAATTTTTGTTGTTCACTCTTTCCATTTGTTTTCAACTCCTGGATTATATTTGGGATTTTCTTGGTAAAGATACTGGAGTGGTTTGTCATTTTCTTCCCCACTTCATTTTACAGATGAGAAAACTGAAGCAAACAGCATTAAGTAACTTGACCAATCAGTAAGCGTCTAAGGCCAGATTTGTACCTATAAAGAAGAATCTTCCTGACTCCAGACTGGGAACTACTCCACCTAGCTACTATTCAAGGCTCAATTAATATTTAAGGGATTTCCTCAATATATCAGGTAGTACAAGTATGATTATCCCCATTTTACAGATGAGAGAGGTGAGGATTGAAAAAGTGAAATAACTAAATAAGGGTCATGTGGCTAGTAGTAAGTAGTAGAATTCTTAGAAAGCTGGCCTCTGCCTGGAAGAACTAATTTTATTTCTGCTCCTTGCTAGATAACCCTGAGCAAACCAAACTTTCAGGACCTCTAGGCCTTGCTTAAGACTGTAGTTGACATAGGAACTGGTCTATACTGGCAGAGTTAATTTCCTCTGAGAAAGTTCCTTGTACCAATGAAATCATGTGTTTTAGTGTAAAACAAAAATGAGATTTCAATATGGCAAAGTAGTTTAGATTTAAGTAAAATCATGAAGTATAATACAAAGACACACAGAATCAGTGACATTCTTCCACTTTATTTATTGTTCAGATGAAAATAGGGAAGTGTGAAGATTGAAGACAATATTCCTCTCTAGGATCATCTGTTAAAAGAAAGTGAGAAGGAAGTCCCCACCATACTTGGTGATCAGGAAAGAGAGCAGCAAAGAGAAATATAACAATCTGGTGGCTAGTCCCTCATAGGTGGATGTCTGATTTTCCTGGCTTTCTAGAATTTGTGAAATTCACAAACAGGCAGGACAGCTGTGGGGAAAGAATAGAACAGATGGTTATTCAGACTCTGCCAGCTATTTGCTAAAAATGATTCTATCCCCACTCCTACAACATGTAAATAGCAATTAAACACTAGAAATTATGGTCAATAAAGAGCATAGAAATAATTCTCTCTTGCATCTCTTAATGGAATAAGGGACCTGCCATGGCCACATATTCCTACCTTTCCTCTTAATAGCCAAGAGGTCCCCTATATAACTTCACACATCACAAAAGCAGACTCTTAAAAATGACTTGTTTACTATTTTCCTATTCTGCTACCTTCCTGTATCGGTTTCTTATTTATTCTGTTGTCACATGCACACATACACACACACACACACACACACACACACACACACACATTTTTAGGGTTGGATGGAAGCCAGAAAGGTCATCTAGTCTAACTTTTGCTTTGTGCAGAATCCTCAAGTTTCAAGTCACTGGAGTTGTCACCTGTGACCCAGACCAATGATTCCAGCCTTGTTAAGGGCCTGGGAAGAGTTGTTGGTATGAAGGCTATGAGTTTCCATACAATGCTTATTGACTTAAGTTATTCTCTTCTGTCTTGCTCTAGACCATAACTCCCTTTTGCCATAGGTTACATTCAGGGCCAACCTTTAGTCTGAAAGGGGAAGAAATAGGCCAGCAGCAAGTTAGAGGGAAATCTGTGTGACCACCAGCTATTTCCTTACATGGCTGTTAACTAGAGACTGTCAGAAGGTAAAAACTAATAGAATGCTCTTTGTCTATTGTTCAGCACCTTGGACAGTGCTAGACCCACAGCTGGTACTCAATATTTATTAGAGTTGATGATTCCCATGTTTCTAAGGAATTCATTTGATTGTGTGCTCCTTGTTTCCCAGTAATGTGTCTTTCTACTTACAGGAAGTCGAGCATTTCTTGAGAGAGCCAACCGCTGTGACATAGTCTTTTCCTAAGAAACTTTCATAAGTGCTGCCATCTGGGATTTTTGCCAAGCACTCAGTGTTGTCTTTGAACAGGAGGTTTCCAGTTTTGGGTAGGATATTAAAGGTTTCTTTATCTGTCCCATAAGTTCCAAAATGGCTCTGGGTCAAAGAGATAGACATGTTATCAGCAGGCATCCACGGAAAAATGAAGAAAAATATAATTTACTCAGGATCAACCTTAGAGAAAACTTCAAAGCAATCCAAATTGATCTCTGGTGTCTTTCTCTTTACCTTGTCACCATTATCCCTTCCTAATATTACCGACCCCTCTTATTTGTCCTCTATCTGGTCCCCTTACAGCCCCAATGGCTATGCCACTGTTTTCTCAGGTCCTGAAAGATTTCTATTTAATGCATTTACCCTACCTAAGGGAAATTTAAAATGGCATTCCTAGAGATAAAATACCCTTACCTAAAGAAATAATTGATAGAATTTGAGGCAGTATGTCATCCAAATGGTGAAGATGCCTTCTGAGAGTAAAGAAGTTTTCAGAATCTCCCTTCAATTATACAATTCATTAACTGCTGCCTTCCCTGTTTTGTTCATTTGGTTTGTCGTTCTTGTGATATCTTGAATTCAGAGACCATGTCTTTTTCATAATGTCCAGTGTTATGCGAAGTCTACCATGCTATTTCTGACTGTTTTCATTTTGATTTTAAAAAGCAGATAATCAAGGACAAAGCCAAATATATTTATCATAACCTATACCCAGGCTGTCTGCCAAGTGATTTAAACTATCATTCTCACCTAGAGAAACAACTAAGTGAAATAGGGTGAGTACAGGGAATCTTCCCAAAGTCTCCCAACAAAATCAAGAAGGAACAGAGTTTGAAAAACTTCATGCCCCTCCGTTCTTAATTCAAAAAGCTCATTAACAGAAGGTCATAAAGAGTCCCTGCACATTCTTTTTTACTTTCTATATAGAGACTTAAGGCAATAGTGTTAATATATAGCCACAGCTAATGACCCACTTTCAGATTTAAGTGGAAACAAAATTAAGTGACTGGATTCTGGGTCCTATTGACTCATTCAAAGTCCAGTTAAGTAAGGAAAAGGGATAGCAAGCCCTGGATTATACAGACCTGTTGATCCAATAACACCTGGCGAACTAAGGCTGCCTTTTCTTGGCGGGAGATCACAGCATGGTTTGGTGCCTTGGCCAAGTGACAATTCTCAAATTCGTACACATCCTTCTGTTGTCCATTTAAACACAATAACTTAAAGTCATCACTTTTCAGATTTTTTGCCCAAGATTCTGTATTCTTTTCTGAAATGAGAATGAAAAGTGATTATCAACAACCATTTTTATTTTGACTAGTTGTTAATCTATAGGCTATCACCCATGTAATTATAGTACCTATGGCTCTAATTTACTTCTTCATAAAAATCTATACATCTGTGCCATGATGATTCATGGAAAGAAGAAAATATCTACTATTCTCCCAGGAAGATAGTTCAACTTCATATTTTATAATCAATGATCCTTCATCCTATCCTGAATACTTCTGCCCATGAGACTTTTTCTTGAGGTTCAAAACAAACTTCTGGTTTCAAGACCAAGGAGAATGTAATTTGTTCTTCTGTTTCCAAATACCTTTTAGTATAAGTAGAGAAAGAAAAAAATCTTATTCTTCTGATTGTTTCCCAGACATTGAACATTAGCTTCTATGCTTCACTTGTTAGGTTCCCCTTGGGGGCAAAATTCTTTGGAGGGTCATTTTTAAAAGCTACTTCACAGGCTCAATGAATACCACATGTCTATATACACTAGAATACTCATGTGAATACAAATTTCATAGGCAGCCTTTTCATTTGTTATTTATCCTTTGTCATGCTGCTACAGGAGAAAGCATGGACACTAAAAAGAGTGCTAAGAGAGCATCTTAGACATGATGTTGTGATGTGAAACTCCTCTGGGCCTGTTTCCTCATCAATAAAAGGAAGGAAATTGGCTAAATAATCTCTGACTTCTAACTCCAAATCTACTTCATTTTCCCTTTGCCAAGAGTTCCTTCTTTCTCCTCCTCAACTCACATTACTCAGATGGCTTTTGCCACTATCTCCTTCACCCTTGACTCACATGAAGAGATATCCCCCTTCACCTTGCCTCATATGAAGATATCCCCCTTCACCTTGCTAAACAAAACTCAATCCTCTTCCATTCTGTTTTCTACCCTGGATTTCTCTCTTTGACACCCTCACTCTCACTCAAACATCGGCCTCTCTTCATCTACTGGCTACTATTCTACACTCTACAAACATGCCAATGTTTCCTCCATCCTCAAAAAAATTTCACTTCATTCATCCATTCATACTATATCTTTCCTATCTTTTGTCACCAGACTTCTTGAGAAAAACATCTACAAGAGGTTCCTTCCCATCCTTTCCTCTCACCCTCTTCTTAGCTCTTTGCAGTTTAGTTTGGGATCTCCTCATTCAACCAAAACTGCTCTCTCCAAAGTCATTCAAAATCTGATTGCCAAATCCAATGGCCTTTTATCAATGCTCATCCTTCTTGACCTTTCTTTGGCCTTTCACACTATTATTCATCCTCTCCTCCTTGAGATTTTCTACTAGTTTTCATGATGCCTTTCTCTCCTCATTCTTCTCCTATCTATCTGACCACAGTTTCTCAGTCTCCTTTGCTGGATCTTCATCCAGCTCATGCCCTCTAACTTCATATGTCATACAGAGTCCTATCCTGAACCTTTTTCTCTTTTCCCCTGATAGATTTCCCTTGGTGAATCTCATCTGTTCTCATGGATTTGATTATCATCTCTACCTTGATGATTCTCAAATCTTATGCAGTCATAATTTCTCTGCTAACCTCCAGGTTCTCATCTTCAAATATCTATTGAACATCTCAAATTGGATGTCCTATAGATATCTTAAACTCAATGTGTTCAAAACTGAACTCACAAGTCTCTCCCAACTCCAAATATGCCATCCTGTAGTTAACTCCCAAAGTGATCTTCCTAAAGCATTTAACACTCCCTCCCATCCAACACACACACACACACACACACACACACACACACACATACACACACACACACACACACACACACACACACATATTCAATAAATTTTAGTGATTCTCTATCACTTCCAGGACCAAAGATAAAAATACTGTGTCATTCAAAGTCTTTAATAAGCTGTCTCTCTGTATCATCCTCCTCAATTTTTTTCTTTTTACATTCAACATCTCTGTCACACTTTCTCCTTGCTGCTCCATAGAGGAGATACTACATGTCCCACCTTTGGGCATTTTCACTGCATGTCTCAAGTACCTAGAATACTCTCTCTATTAATCTCTACTTCCAGGCTTTCTTCAACTCCTAATTAAAATTCCATCTTCTACAGAGAAGACACTCTACCCTCCATAATTCTAGTGCCTTTCCTCTGTTAATTATTTCCAATTTTTTCTGCAGATAGCTTGTTTGTATATAGTTGTTTGTACATTGCCTCCCCTGTTAGACTGGGGGCCTCCCTGAGGACAAGAATTATCTTTTGTTTTTCTTTGTCTAGGACTAATGCCTGACACATAGTAGGCATTTAATTGATATCTATTGATTAACACAACTTCTTAAAAGTAATAGAAATAGTGTCAGTTATTAGAAGTGTGAGGTGATACTACTTATTGTGCAGTCTCTGTCACAATTTTTATATGTCTCATATTAAACTCTCATAATATAAACTCCAAGAGTCTGGACCTGAATCTTAGCTATATATTCTATATAGATAGTAGAGTTCAAAGAGACTCAAGAAAGCAATTGGAATCCAACTCTTTCATTTTATAATTGAAGGAACTAAAACTTTGAGAGGAGGGATGGTCAAAAGTCACATAAATAATACTAAGATTTGAACTCAGATTCAACTCTAAATTCAGAGCTTTTTTATTATAATCTACAGCTTCTCCTGGCATCTAGCATAGTGTTCTACATAACCATATTTACTCAGTTTCTCTTTGTTGAACTGAATTGTGCAAGATTGCTATAAAGACCCTTGTGCCACCCTTGATCCTGACTTCACTGAAATCTAGAGGGAATCACATACCATTTACATTATCCAAGACGGTGCTGTGTTTCACAAAAGCAACATCTCCTTTATTCTCAGCCAGGCATCTACAAAAGATGAAAAGCAAATGAGCATTAAGATTCTCTTTCTTGAAGAGAATCTTTTTCAGAATCAAACATCTTCCTTTTATAGGAGTATGGACTTTAAAGCTATAAGGGACTTTGGAGGTCTTTGAGTCTAATCTCCTCATTTTCCAAATAAAGAAACTGAGGTCCAGAAGCTGTTGAGCAAACAGAAACAGGATTTCAACCCAAATCCTTTGACCCAAGAACCAGTGCTCTTTCTGTCATGCCATGCTAAAACCACTATATTCATATAATCCTCACAATGTTCTCTTCAATAATACATTTCCATTCATTTTATTTGATATAAGATAATTGTCTTCATATTATTTTAGCATGATAAAAGTTATTACTTCCTATAATATTTTAGTGGTGTCTTTATGATATAATCTCTAAAACAAAACTTCAGTGATTGATACCAAAATACTACTACAAAGTGATTAGTGATTAATTATAGAACAAAAAGAAGTCGAATGCTTTAGTCATCATAATCCATTTTGATCAATCATAATTTATTCAAAATACTACTGATGATACCAAGTAAAATAAAGTAGTAAAAAATTTTAAATTTCTATTATCAGAGGACTTTCCCCAAAAAAATCTAACAGCATTATGAACTGTTTAATGGGAACAATGGAATTGCTTGTCATCAATAAGTGTTTAAAAATTTGGAAAGATTTTAATTCAAAAGCTCTCTTTGTGAGATGATTCACAACAATTTCCACTTCCTCATCTTATGTAAGTCACTATGGGGGCAAGGGAGGATAAGGTGGGAGAGAGAATTGAGTGAATATATTTCCATTCATCACATTTTGGCTTTCAAATTTGGAGTTTTGCCTTTAAATGTTCTATTTTACTTCTTAATCATTCATAAAATTAGCTATGGAATTATATTTTAAAATGTGAAAACAATTCCTGCAGAGCAACAGGATCACTAAAAAAAATACAAATTGGAGACGGCCATTTCCACATTTGCATTACTACTCTATTTGGGATTTGATACCAGAACTAGATTTGTAACTTTGTTTCAGAGTTTTGTTTATTAATAGTTTTATTTCCTTGTCTCTGTAGATACCTTTGTTGTATCCAATAATGGGCCAGAGTATATAATATTAGTGGCAACAATCTACCTAATACCATCCATAGTTATAGTCAAAGAAAGAATTCTGAACCAAGGATAGAGACAATCACAAAAGATAAAAAAAGTTTTGTTACTTATACCCTATATGATCTTAGACAAGTCTCATGATCTCTTGGTGCCTCAGTTTCCTTATATAGAAAATAAAGGATTTACCTTTTGGGATTCTTCTAGTACTAATAATCTATGATTCTATGATCCCTTTTAGAAGGTTAGCCTTCCCAGCATGATGAAGACCCCATGTCAAGCATCTCCTCTGACATGTGTTAGCTTTTAACTACTGTGTTCTGGGTAACCATTCAAGACTATAAATTAGATAGACTTGTCTGTGCTTAGCAGAAGAAATTTCCTACAACAATGATATCACAGGTCTGTCTTTTCACAGTCTTCCTTTGAGAAAAGTGCCTTTCCAGAATCACTGAGCACTAAGAATTTTCTTGGAGTAGCTAGGTGGCACCATAGTGCACAGAATGGTACACCTAGAGTCAGGAACTGATGGCAGATCTTGGGCAAATCACTTCACCCTGTTTGCCTCAGTTTCCTCACCTGTAAAATGAACTAGAGAAGGAAATGGCAAACTGCTCCATTGTCTGTGCCAAGGAAATCTGAGATGGGGTCACAAAGAGGCAGACATGATTGAAATGATTGAATACCAGCAACTTTTTAGATCAATCCCAACATGGAATAAACACCTCAGGGAGTGGTAAGTTACCTATCTATCTCACTTCCCAGAAGTCTAGATCATCTCTGAGATGTTAGGAAAAGAATTTCCTCTTGGACATAAATTGGATTAGATGGTACCTGAGCATCTTTCTAATTCTGAGATTTAATAATTCATTCCATAATAATAAAAGAGACAAAATAATCATAGCACTAAAGTGAGATCTAGAATAACCTTAGAGAATCTTTTTGGACCAACTTTATTTTTAGAGAACAAACTGAAGCTTAATGTATTCAACATCATACAGGTAAATAAGTATCAGAGGACATATGTAAACTTAGGTTTTCTGACTTCACAATCAGTATTCTTTCCAATGCAATGTGTTGCCTTTTCCTATAGCTGTTCAACTTCTAATGTATATTGTCTTCACTCCAACTAAGAGGCATTAAAAGGCCTCATTGCCCAACAATCTGTTAGGAAAAAAGATCCAACAGCCACCCAACAAATTTGATGATGCTGGCAAATGACCAAACATACAGAGCCACTGATCTGGACTATATCCTATTGACCTGGTCTAAAATCCTTAGTGAGAGTGGGAAGACCTCACCAGTAGTCATGGACCTGCCCCTAACCAGCTGCACAATCCTGAGCAAGTCACATAAGGTTTCTCCACTTCAATTTCCCCATCTATAAAAATATAAAAGTACACTAGAAAAATTCAGGGCTTCTTAAACTTTTTCCACTCATGACCTTTTTTTACCCAAGAAATTTTTACATGGCCCTGGATATAATAGATATATAAAATCATTCAATCATAATTTCATGACCCCCACATTACAAGATCCCAGTTTAAGAAACTAGGGATTAGATGATCAAAAAGAGCCCTTTCTGATTTATGATTTTACAATTTAACTATTAATCCTGTGCCAGTACCATTTTCATCTCTACATTAGTGGGAAAGAATTTATAAGCTGTAATAATGAACAATCCATGATAAAAGTCTAAGAGAATAGGAAGGACAACAATGGAAGTGACAAAAGGCCTGAGTCCAAGAGAATAGGAAGGAAAGCAATGGGAAACCAAGGTTATCTTGAGGGATCTTACAGATAAGAAAGAGTGTCTTCCTCAGGTATCAGGGACATTTGGATCCCTGATCATGTCATTGTGTTCGTCTTTCAGTTTCTTTGAAAGACTATTTCCTAAAGCTGATACCCTTCTAAGTATAGCCCAGAGCTGTTAAACTGAAGGAAGAGTTAATGTATTGGAAAGATGTCAAGAAAAAAAGGGAGAAGAGAGTCCTGTTGGTGATGGTATTTTAGGGTTGGGTTTAATACACTTACCTAAAAGCCCCATTGTAGCCATAGTAGGTTTCTTTGGTACTAGAAGCACATTTATCCAAAACTGGTGAGTCTGGATTGCCAATACATAAGCTACAGAGATTGGAAGTAGGATCAGCACCAGGAGCACAAGATTCACTGAAGTATTTATCTGCACAGAGAAAAGACAGTTGTTTCTACTTGAATAAATATGAGTGCTTCCTTTTATTTTCCATGTCAAAAACCTCTTTTTTAAATTACATAATTGCCCCAATTAAATGAAGACATATGATCATAAGCCCAAAACCCGAAATAAATCAGAGGTTCAGAGGTAAGGCAACATTGCAGGGAGAGAAGAATCACCCCTCATGGTGATTTTTTTTTTCTTTTTTAAAAAAATATTTATTTATTTAAAATTTTTTTTAAAAACAGAGAAAGAAAGACAGAACATGGAAAGTAAAAACATATATTGTCATGTGTCTAGCAGAATAGCAATATTCAATAAATTTGCATTTCAAGAAAACAAAGAAGACATTATATTTATGACTGTCCATTTTTTGTTGTTGTTGCTTCCATGTAGGTTATTCTTTTGTTTTCTACTGTACACTTTTTATTTTATTCTTTTTTCAGATAGTGATTTTAAAAAACACTCAAGGCTCCTCTTTAGAAAGTCAATTCACATACCACACTATCATTCAGGTGTGTTGGTGACTGCTTTTCTCCTTCAAATCTGCCCTTAATATGTTTTAACTTGATTCTACATATATAGAAATATTTAGCACTCTCTACCACCCAAGGTAATGAGGGACTTCACAGTGTAAATTTCCCTAAGTCTCTGACAATTAGAGAAAATCAGACTTCCTCAAAGAATCAGCTTACCAAATGCACAGGAATGGGTTTGGTTGTATATCAGGCCCATGGGAATGTTCCAGCCAGCAGTTCTGCCAACTGCAGTGTGGCAGGATTTCTTGTCTTTCAGTGAATTCCATGAGAGATCAGTACCTGACCTAACAACGGCCACAGCATAATAACCTTGAAAATAACAGACACAAAAAAGCAAAAGTTAGCATTGTGAGCCATTCCAGAAAGGGCCATTTGATGCCACTAGATCAAGCCTACTTTGTGCCTTGGAGAAAATAGATATATAGATGTCCTCAGAATTACAGGAACCAGAGCATTGGAAGAACCTCATTTACTTCATTTCTCATGACCAGAAAGTTATCTATACTATAACAAACTCAACAAGTAGTCATCCAGACTATTCTCAAAAGATTTTTCAATTAAAAAGAATCCCATTATTTCCTAAGGAAATATCTTCCATTTAATTATTTGTGTTCAGTCATTTTTTCAGTAGGATCAGATTCTTTGTGACCCCATTTGGGATTTTCTTGGCAGAGACACTTGAGTAGTTTGAGTTTCCTTCTCCAGTTTATTTTACAGATGGAGAAACTGGGGTAATCAGAGTGAAGTGACATGCCCAGAGTAACATAGTGATTAAGGTCTCTGGCTAGACTTGAACTCAGGAAAATGAACCCAATGATCTATCCTGTGCCACCTGGTTAACCCTTCCATTGCTGTCTTTACCAATTCAGACTCACCCTGAGCAGGTTTATTCACACAGTCCTCCCCATGACTCTGTCCATCCTTAGGTGCTGAAAAAATAAAGAAGCCAGAGGAGTGAATCTTCTATCTGTGTTCACTAAATGTCAGGTCTTCTTAAGCATAAGTGTTTATCCCATTATAATGTTATTCCATTCCATTCCATTCCATTAAGGAGAATCCATTTCATTCTAGTCGGGAGAATCTTTGATTCTCCACAGTTTAGAATAACATAAAAATGAAAATTCATTCCTATTCAGCTAATTTTGCTTCTATTTTGATCCCACCCTTAGAGTGTTCAGATGACTCAGGCCCAAATTTTCTTTTTCTTTGTGCTTTTTAATCACTTCAGGGTTTATTAGAACCTTTCTGTACCAGACGCAAGATATAGTATATGACCTTTGCTATATATTTGTATATAATATGTGACCTTCGCTATATATTTTGTATCTAGCAAAGGAAAAAAATGAGAAAGAGCTAACCTAAGTTGTCTCATCTCAGGGTTTTAAATGTTTAAATGATTAATAGTGATTCTAATTTATCCCTTTGCTATTTCCCACCCTTCTTCTGCTACCTTAGTGAGAGCTATGTGCAAAATCTTTTGTTCAGAGGCGAGAAAGAGTCAAACTAAAGGAGAGATATTCCCTCTACTTACTGTAGTTTTCCACTAGGACAGGTACCAAACCACACTTGCCAGCAATATAAACATATCCTCCATCGGTACTCATGGCATCAGCTTCCCCTTTCTGTGGAGGCAAAGTAAATCATTACAAAAACATTGTTCCATGTAGCTTAGGAGCCCTAGGCTGTGCCCTCAGGAGTGCCACCACATACACTTAGTGACAGGGCTGATTGACTAGGGAGGAGAAGGATGGGAAGTACAAGAACTTAGAGTTTCACATGAGAAAATTATCTTCAATATCAACCTCATATAGCAGACCACAACTTTTAAAGTTACTTCTAAAGCTTCTGGCATCATAAATCTAGAGCTGGAAGTGATCTCCAAGGTATTCTAATTCAATCCCCTCATTTTATAAAAGAGTAAGAAAGTAGACAGTCTAGGATCCAATACAGGAGACCCAAAACACATGGTGTTTTAAAATATTACATTTTATAAATACAAAGCTTTTACTACAAGAAAATCCCACTCTTTCTAGCATGGGAAAGAGAGGGGTGAATTTCTTCTATACTAAGTCAAGGTACACATGTCACAGAGAAGGGTACAATAACACATCTTTATGGTCATATAACAATGAAAAAAACTAATTTCATTGAGGCAGGGAGTAAAGTTTCCAGGTGTTATCTACAAAGTACAAATTCTTTGACTCATCTCTGTGCATATCACAAGGCTAATAATACACTAGGGATGTCTAAGGAGATCCAGGTTTTCTTCTCAAATACAGATTCCCAGGAGGACCAAAAAGCATTCACATATTAGTCTCTGACTTTTGACTACACTGAGTTCCTGGTCATGGAGGAAGGGACTCAAGTTGAATGGCAGCACAAAATGGACTGTCATCATGATAATGGCAGCAATATACTTTGTTCATGGGAAGTTGGTCTTTAATATAATTCCCTAACAAAGTAGCTCAGATACAGAAGAAATATTGTGATTATTATCATTTTTTTATCATTGTCCTTTTCTAGGAGGAAATATCTACTTTGAATTAAAAGAGTTTAGAATTAGACATTATTTTCAATATCACCTATACCAAACTTTCCATTTTCTAAGCAAGGAAACAGTTCTAGTGAGCCAACAATTTTTTCAGTCACACAATTGATAGAACCATTAACTAGTGATCCTTCTAGGCTAAAGAATCCCAAAACACTGATGCTGTACCAAAATGGGAGCTACCTACCATTATCTTGACAATGCAATCTTCAGAGTTTTCTCCTACTTCACATGCAATAACTCCATTACTGAACACGCTCCATTCATCACATTTTTTCTTTTCATCATCATTTACTGTGCACCACTTCACCTTCTTGTCCCCTAAGGGATGAATCTTGTCTAGGGCATGACCTGGGAAAAGAAGTCAAGAGTTTAACCTCCTAATCAATCTTTAAAATGCACTATGTAAAAGCTTGTACTATGACCAGTGAAAGAAGAAATGGCTTTCTGAAGATTTGATCTTTTGAGTTTATTGATTTACTAAATAATGTATGGTAATTACCCAACAAACAAAGACCAGATTCCTCAACTTAGGTCTGGGCCCTGAAAACAGGGCTAGTTAGACTTTTATACATTAAAAACAATTATTCAAAAAAAGCCAATTAATTAGAAGGAAACAATATAACATTGAGTCATCTAATTTGATGAAAGAGTAGAGATTTTCCAAGTTGGGAGGAAAAACACAAACAGGTACAATTCTCGAAATCAAAATTACTCCCCCTATGTATAAATAATCAACACAGCAACAATAACTGATTGATATGGAGCTAGTTTTCAGATAAGAATTGCTTGAGATATACAACTATAAGAACTCTTACAATTAATAAGAGAATCAGAATACAAATGACAACATTGAATCACAGGTCTAGACCTGTAGATCTCAGAGGCCATCTACTCCAACCCCTTCATTTTATAGAGGAATAAATGGAAGCAGAGAAAGTTTACATGACTTGGCCTAAGGTTGTGCAGGTAGCAAGCACTGCTTTTAACCTAGATGCTTCAACCCTAGAACAGACCATTTTTCATTTCCATTTCTACTCTCCCTACAGCCCTGATGTATTTTCTTTAAATGTAATTAATAAGTATTAACTGTATATATCAGATGCATTCATATATATTGTTATATATATGTATATATTCATATATATATGATTTCCAAGATTCCTCTTGATTCCTCCTATCCCTGAAATTCTTTGATATATAATCAGATTCTCAAATATATTATATGTATATATAAAATATATATAAATAAGTATAAGATCTTTCAAATATGTGATTCAAATATATGATTTATAAGGTCTCTTCTATCCCTGACATTCCTTGATTCTGTACTTCCTTAGTGGTATCAGCCAGGCATTGTGCTAGAGATTGTGCATATTTAAAAAACAAAAGTAAAATATGCCAGAAGTTTATTTTCTAAATATTTTTTCTTCTTTTATCTTTTTTTTTCCTTTTTTGGCAATTGGGGTTAAGTGACTTGCCTAGGGTCACACAGCTAGGAAGTGTTAAGTGTCTGAGGCCAGATTTGAACTCAGGTCCTCCTGACTTCAGGGATGGCACTCTATCTATTCCCCCACCTAGCTGCCCCCCAAATAATTTTTAATTAACTGATTTGACCTGGCCTTTCAAGGACCTCTCTACAGGATTTTAGAGTGTTATTTTCCTTTGATGGCCTCTGTTTTTCATATCTTTAAAATGAGGGAAACAAATATATGATCTCTAAGGCCTTTTATATCCTTGAAATTCCCTGACACATAATCAAGATTCTCAAGTATATGACATATATATGATTGATCTTTCAAATATGTGATTCAAATATATGACTTCTAAGATCTCTTCTATCCCTGACATTCCCCAATTCTGTACTTCCCTAGTGATACTAGCTAGAAACTATGATGGGTAATAAGATTTCCTGAGTAGCTGCACTGAGGATCACAGATATGATCAGAGAGGGGCATTCTGAAAACTTTAGAAATAATACTGAATATAATGTAGAATTTCTGTATGTAGTTCTTGAAATGTTCACCCCTCTCCTTCATCAGAACTAACTCTATAAAGCTCCTAGACTCAGATGACAAGTAGAACCATCTGGCCTAACAATCTATGGGAGACTAGTACCAGAAAGCAATTTAACCCCTCCAAATTTCAGTTTTTTCCATCTTATCAACTACCAAAGATATTTTTAAAAGATCAAATGCCTGGAAGCATTATAATGTCTTACAATGACTGCAACTGAATTAGAATCATGGACCCATATGTGAATAATGTACTGCTTGGGCCCCCACTCCCCATCTCTGAAATGGACATGGACCAGAGTCTGCTTACCCTTCATAGGCTTGATGGCCTGGATGAATTTGTATCCTAGGTACAATTCGTAGTCCATTTTTGGAGGTACTCTCAGAAGTCTATTAGCAGTGTCCTTAAATAGCAAGTCTTTTCCATGTTGGGAAGCAAATAGCTTGAATTTCTCTGATTTGCCCTTGCCAAAATGCTCCTATTCAAGGGAAAAAGAGAACCATGAATGAAAATTGCTAACACGAGTTTGGCCTTTTTTGCTATATTCCTTCATGAGGTCTGTAATCTAATCTGCTTCCATACTTTTAATTACCATTTCTATGCCATTGCTCCTTTATTCTGTCCTAATCTCTCTTGAGCTCCAGTCTGTTTCTTTCATCCCATCTACCTATTAGAAAGTTCTACAAACACCCAAAACAGATCTCATGATCTTGTCCCATACTCACATTTTTTTCTACTAAATGTTTCTATTTTAGTCCAGGCCTTCACCATCCTTCTATTTATTCAGGTTCACAATTTTGGAGTTTTCCTTAACTCCTCACTTTCCTCCCTCCCCAACTTTTACAATCCATGCCTAATTTTGTGAGCTTCACAATCTTTTCTATATGCATGCTCTTCTTTCCTCTCCATTCCTCCTCTCCTTTCCATCACTATCTTATTTCAGTCCCTAACTTTTCCCCTGTACCATAGCAATAGCTTCCTAATTGGTCTCTCTGCCCTATTTCTCTCTCCTCTTCTCTCCAACATATCCTTCACCTAGTTGCCAATGTGATATTCCTAAAGCCCAGTGCTGACAGTGTTACTTCTCCCCTACTCAATAAACTCTAGCAATTTCTATCACCACCAGAATCAAAATATAAACTCTGTTACTTAAAGGCTTTCACATGCTTCTACCCTACCTTTCCATTCTAATTACACATTACTCTTTTTCACCCACTCTATTGTTCACATTGGTCTTGTTATTGTTGATACAGAACACACAATCTTCCATTGCCATGTCCACTTTACCCAAGCTCCTTTTCACCCACTATAATTCAAACTGGTCTTCTTGCTATTATAAATACAGAATACACATATTCCATCACCATGTCCACTTTACATAGAATTCACTCTCTCCATATCTGCCTCTTTGAATACTTCTGTTGCCTTCAAGATTCTGCTCAAGTGCTACCCTCTACATAAAATTTAACCTGGCCTCCTCAACTGCTATTCATCTCTCCCATATACTACTGTTCTATTCTTTTCAATTCCCAGAGGAACTGATTATATCCTGTAACCCATTTATATTTTACCTCTTTCAGAACATCCTAACCATCTCTACCAGGTTTGTTGCATAATCAGAGATTCCATCTTATATATCTCATAATCTTGTCTACTTTGTAGGTCTCTATTAATCTCCCGGTTTATCTATCTCCATTTATCTTCTCTAAGACTTTCGTTTAATTGTATTCCAAAGCATAATGTACCTTAGGCAGTTAAATGAGAAGTATCTTCTTAGTTCTTTTCCCTTTGAGAAATTACCTCTCTTATGACCATAAACAATTTTGATTACATTGAGAATCATCTGTTCAATCATTTCTTCCAAAATGATCACAAAGGAAATGTTCAGCAATACTAAACTTGTATCAGAAAGAATAGAGTTCCAATGGGGCCTCAGATACATAGTAGTTGGATTTTTTTTGAGCAAGTATCAGAAGAATAGAGTTCAAATCTGGCCTAAGATACATAGTAATTGGATGGTTTTGAGTAAGTAATTTAATTGTAAAATCAGGATAATTTCTATGTAGCATAGTCCATAAGGTGTTGGGATGGAGTCAAGAAAATTCATTTTCCTGAGTTCAGATCCAGTACCTAACACTAACTAGTTGTGTGACCCTGCACAACAACCCTGTTTACTTCAGTTTTCTTATCTGTAAAATCATCTGGAAAGGCAGGACAAGCCACTTTAACATCTTTAAAAGGATTTAAAAAGGAACAGGAATTAAGAATAAGAACTTAGCAGAAGGAAAGATGATCAATAGTGATATGAAAAAATTCTCTAAATCACTAATAAGTAAAGGGATCAAATTTAAATAACTCTGAGGTAATGTCTCACATCCATCAGACTGACTAAGATGTTAAAAGCAAAATGACAATTGATGAAGAAGCTGTGGGAAAAGAGGTACACTATATATACTTTTAGGGACCTGCGAATTAGTCTAATACTAGAAAGCAATCTGGAATAGTCCAGAACTGTGCACAATAAACTCTGCATGCCTTTTTTTTTTTTTGCAAGAGAGGATATCTTTTATTTTTCCAATAAGTTTATTAATTTTTAATATACATTACTTTATGAATCATGTTTGGAGAGAAAAATCAGCAAATGAGAAAAATCATGGGAGAGATTGAAAAAAAAACAGAAAAAAAAAAAGAAATGAACATAGCATATGTTGATTTATATTCAGTCTCCTTGGTTCTTTTTCTAGATACAGATGGCATTTTCTTGTCAAGGTTTATTGAGATTGCAATGGGTTAGTGAACCACTGAGAAGAATCAAGTTTTTCATAGTTGATCATTACTCATTTTTGCTGTTATTGTGTACAATGTATTCCTGGTTCTGCTTGCTTTGCTCAGCACCAGTTCATGTAAATCTTCCCAGGCCTTTCTAAAATTAGCTTGTTCTTCATATTTTATAGAATAATATCCATTATCTTCATATACCACAACTTGTTTAGCTATTCTCCAATTGATGGGCATCTATCCTTTTCCAATTCTTTGCTACCACAAAAAAGAGTTGCTACATATATTTTTACACATGTGGGTCCTTTTCCCTCCTTTAAGATTTGCTTGGGATACAGACTCAGAAATGACCCTGCTGGGTCAAAAGGTATACACAGTTTTGTAGCACTTTGAACAGAGTTTCAAATTGCTCTACAGAATGGTTGGATCATTTCACAACTCCACCAACAATGCATTAGTGTCCTAGTTTTCTCACATTCTTTCCAACATTTATCATTATCTTTTCCTGTCAAATTAGCCAACAAGTGGAGGTGGTATCTCAGAGTTGTTTTAATTTACATTTCTCTAATCAATAGTCAGAGCATTTTTTCACATGACTGTAGATAGCTTTAATTTTGTCATCTGAAAATGATGTCATATTCTTTGATTATCATTTGGGAATGACTTGTATTCCTATAAATTTGACACTTTTTAAATATATTTTGGAAATGAGATCTTTATCAGAAACATCGGCTGTAAAGATTTTTTCCCAGTTTTGTACTTCCCTTTTAATCTTGTTTTTGTTGGGTTTGTTTGTGCAAAAACTTTTTAATTTAATGTAGATTTTTTTATTTTAATTTTTAAATTAAATTAATTTTTTAATTTAAAGTTGTCCATTTTTCCTTTTATAATATTCTCTAATTCTTCTTTGATCATAAATTCCTTCCTTCTCCAGAGATCTGATAGGTAAATTTTCACTTGCTCTCCTAATTTGTTTATGCTATCATCCTTGATGGCCAAACCATCTACTTAGCCTTTCATCCTGCAATACCACTACTAAGTCTATATCCTAAAGAGCTCAAAGAAAAAAAGATCCATGTTTATACAAATATTTATAGCACCTCTCTTTGTTGTGGCAGAATTGGAAACTGAGGAGATACCCATCAATTGAAGAATGACTAGAAAAGTTATGGTTTATGAATGTGATGGAATATCATTGTGCCATAAGAAATAATGAAGAGGATGGTTTCAGAAAAACCTGGGATGATTTATAGGAACTGATGCAAAGATGAGAATAGAAGCAGGAGAACTATCTGCACAGTAACAGCAACATGAATAAAGATGATCAACTGTGAAAGACAGTAAATATAATCACTGCAATGCAATGCAATCAAAAAATGTCATCCAACTTCTGAGAAAAAGCTGATATTCAGAGTACAGATTGAAGCATATTTTTTCTTTTCTTTCTTTTTTCTGATCCACCCCAACCCCAGAACAAGTCTAACAAGATTTTTTTATTTTCATATGACTTCATATTTGTAATGAGTTTCATATTTCTTGCCTTCTCAATAAGTGGAGGAGTGAATGGGCAGAGGACAGAATTTAGAAGTGAAAATAAAATTGAATTTTAAAAAAAGAAGAAAAAGGGATGCCAATACCTGTGCAATGGAGAGAAGATCCCAAATCAAATCTTCCTTGCCATTCACACTTCGGGCCACAACAGCATGAGCAGCAATCCTGGCCAGGTGGCACTCCCTGTACTGATCAATGGACCTTCTTGTGTTATCAGGGCACAGTAGCTCATAATTTTCTTTTTCAGCCTCGGTTTGAAGGTTTTCTGCAAGAAAAAGCAAAAAACTCCAAATAAGACTAGAAAGACCATTCTCAAAGAGAATAAGCATTTATTAAGCTTCTATTGTGTGCAAAACACTTTGACAAGCATTAAATGAGATACATATTTTGAATAAAACTAAAAGATCAAAAGAAAAAAATCTCTGACTAAAATCTATAGTGGAATCAGAATTCTAGGCCAAAATGATGCTAAGCTGACTAATTTTTGTGCTTTTAGAATCTTGGCAATACTCTGTCTTAAATTCAGGAATATGAATCTTCTTGACTCTTGACTCAGCACTCTATCTATTGAACCACTGAGAGCAAATTTTACATATTACCCTCCTGAAGGCAATGTATTACTTGGTTGTAATTAATTATCCATTAATATTTTACTTTTTTTTAAGAATATCTTAGCATTCTTCTCCATCCATCTCCCCCTTTCCACTTCTCTTGGCTGTTGAGCCTTAATGATTCCACCTTTTATGTCCCATATTTTTGTCACTCTGAAGGACATTACAATTTAACAAGGTGGGTAACTTCAATCTATGAGTATTAGGTGGTGGGAAGGGATGTCGATGAAAAGGTTAATAAATAGCTTTGTGCAGGGAACTCCAGCAGATGATAAATGGTATAATCCATAAGACCACTGTGAACTTTTTAAAATTCTCTTCAGAAGAGCATTGTAAGAAACATGAGGGCAGGAAATAGGATGAACCAGATTGAGGTTAAATAAAGCTGTGTCCAATGCTTGGGATAGTGGGGAATTGGGCCTCTCTACCCTAGTACTTACCTAACACAGTTGTATGCTTGACAAAACTCACTTCTCCAACATCATCCTTCAGGCACCTAGGGAAAAGGAAAATCACAAGAATGGGCAGAGTCCAGCCTTAATAGCTTATCCTATGCTTTCCAATAACCATCATAGACATAGAAACATATGCAGAATTTCCAAGAGAATACAAAGGAATCCAGAGAGTATCTACTTCACCAAGGCTTGCAAGGCAACAAAGGTAGGAAGTCCTAGAGCTAAGATTCAGACCTAAGTACCCATTTCCACCAACTCCTCTAACTTGCATGATCCAATTCATCCCTTCTCTAATAAGCAGGGACTCTTGGTTAGACTGCTAGATACTAAAGAGCTTTCTTAGTCAGGCCCTTTGTCTTTCTCCAGTTTAGGCTTAGACTAGGTTCAAGAAACTGAAAGAATTGGCAATGATAATATTAATACTAATAACAGTGCCTCTGCATATAATGCTATATGTTCTGCAAAGTACTTCCTATAAATTAATCTCATTTGAACAAAAGTAGAAGCAGCTGTGGAAGGAGGGGGACAAAGAACAAGCTACCTGCTGTCCTGTCCCCACTACTTTGGAAAACCAGGATCAGAACGGTTGAAGTTAAGATGTGACTATTTATGGGACCCAAGAAAATCATAGAAATTGGGGAAAATGTTCACAGATCTATTGATGCTTGACATTTCATCGGAGTTATGGGGAGGGTTCAACTTACTGGAATGCTCCTGAGTAGCCAAAATAAGGTTCTCTGTCTGAGCAGACACACTTATCACCACCTTTTCCGGCACACAAAGAGCACAATTTAGGATTCCTTCCCAATGCACAGGGAACACAGCTGCCTGAGAAGAACCTGGCCACAGCTATATAGAGAAAAAGAAACAGCTCACATGAGCAGTGTAAAGGGTATGTGGGAAGACACACAGAAACAATGTCCAGCTTCAGATATAAACTTTCTAGTCTTGCCTTCTTTCCAGAAGACATATCAATAGCAATCTGCATGAATTGAGAGATATGAAGTAATTGCTTTTCATTTTGGATGAATGAGTTAACAAGGTCAACAATCTACTTCTAAATTCAATTTCAGTCATGTCTTACTCTTTGAGACTCCCTTTTGGGTTTTCCTGACAAAGCTACTAGAATGGCTTGCCATTTCCTTCTCCAGCTCATTTTACAGATGAGGAAACTGAGGCAAACAAGTTAGTTTAGTCACTTGCCCAGGATCACACAGCTAGCAAGTGTCTGAGGCCACATTTGAACTCAGGAAGATGAGTCCCTCTCACTCCAGACCCAATATTGCATCTACTGAACCACCCAGCTACCCAATAATTTCCCACTTTCATTCTTAACATTCAGTCATGGGCCCATCCTTCAGGTGTTAATTCTGAGCCAATACTTTGACCTGAGTCAAATATACATCTACCCCCTAATCCCTGGAAAAGTCTCAAAGCCTGGAAAGAATTAATTAATTATAGGAACTACTTTTTCAATATTAACCTGAGAGTCTATGAACTGGCTTTTTAAAAAATATATTTTTTCCTAACTTGTGATCCTTTGTGATCCTATGTGTTTTATTTGTATGTATTTTATTTTATAGGTTTTACCAGACCGCTGAGAAGATTCATCACACCAAAAAAGGATAAGACTCCTGAATTAGAGGAAGCTTCTGGAGAACATTCAAATAATAGGGTGCTTCGCATACTAAGAGGCAGCACACTGCTATCCAAGTCTGGGCAGACTTTAAGGTAAAGACTTCAGGCAAGAAATTGATAATGAATAAAAAGTCAAAGCTTCAGATGATATTCTTTTTAGAAAGCACATTTTTCTTTCTTTGTTGGAGAAAACTAGGATTGTGACTTGCCCAGGGTCACACAGCTAGTAAGTACCTGAGGCTGGATTTGAACTCAGTCCTTCTGACTTCAGAGTTACCCAGTTGTCCCTGAAAACACAATTTTAAAACACAGAAAGAAAACTACACCATTCCCAGACCTTTACTCATCCCTATTTGTCCAGAAAAATATTTTCAACAAATTTTATGTAAAATTTGCCTTTCATTCAAGACATACATTCAAATTTTGCACACTAAATCAGATAAAGATTGGTAATAATTGATGACAACAATAAATAATATTTTTTATTGTTGCCATTGTATATGTGATCATCCTCTTTATGGTTGGTGATGGTGGTGATATTTGTCTTAGTGTTCTAATTTCTGATTATATATGACCATCCTCATTGTGGTTTTTATTTGGTGGTGATGGTGGTGATATTTCTCTTAGTATTCTAGTTTCTGATATGTAGAGTGAATATGTGTTAAATGAACACAGAATATGAGAAAGTGATCAAAAAAGTGGCCTCTGACATTTTACATAATTGTGTAATTGGATTTTTACCTGTCTTATACAATTGTATAAACTATAACAGACTGCTTAGTGAGAGGGAGGGAAAAGAAGGAAAGATGAAAGGAATAGTATTTGGAACTCAAAACTTTTTTTAAAAAATTTTTTCAAACTGGTTTAACATGTAATGGGGGGGGGGGGAAGAGGGGGAGAAATAAAACATTTTCTTAAAAAAAAAGAAAATTGGCTTCTGAGTCAAGACGACCTGAAGTCAAAGTCTTGCCATGTACAGTCAAATTCCTTGAACTCTCAGTGCCCCAAACACCTTGAGTCTAAGTTTATAAGTTATAGTAGAAAATTTTCCCCTCTTGAGAATTCATTTCACTACTGAAATCAGAACTGATGGGGGAGAGGGGACTTAATAATAATAATACTGCAGCTAATAACCACTACATTCAGAGTTCTGACTGTACTTGCCAGCTTACCATCCTCGATGGGTTCTGGTGGTCCTTCCCACTCCAACAGGCCAAGTGAATAAAGTGTCCCCACAGGGATGATCCACCCAGCTGACCTGCCCAGGCCAGTGTGACAGGACTTCTTGCCTTTGAGGTCCTTGAATAGGAAACCAGTTCCTTTCTTCACAACAGCCACAGCAAAGTACTGAGACAGAGGAACTATACAACACAGAATAAACAGGAAGATTCTCAGCTAGGAGTCAAAGACAAGAAGGTGGCATTCTCTGATGATCTCTTAAGGGGTGGGGAAAGGCCAAGAAATATCTGGGATCCTGGACTTGCATTTGGTGATCAGGTAAAGGAAGAATTTAAAAATGCTTATAAAACACATACCCACACCCACAAACATACATGTATACATACATATATACATACTATATATACATACATATATATAAAATGCAAAATAATGAAGAGCAAAATGAACAGAACCAAAAGAACATTGTATAAAATAACAGCAATATTGTTTTAAGAACAACTTTAAGAAATAAGTTATTTTGACTCTATTATACCCAACTTAACTATAAAGGACATATGAAGAAAGACACTATATTCAAAAAAAAAACTGATAAATTGAGATAAGTGTAGAATAATACACACACACACACACATGCACACACACACACACTTATTTGTGTCTAATGGTGGCTATCTTGGGAAGCAGTACAGGAGGGAAGAAAAAAGAAATCTACATGATGACTTTGTTGCATATTTTAAAAGTAATAGCAAGTTATTCATAGATTTGAAGTTTCAAATACAACCATCTTTTTTACTATACTGTCTTATGGAAATGCTTGTTTTATTCCCTGAATTAAGAATGAAATAAATTTTTAAAAAGAAAACTCTTCTTTGACTATTATAGGAGAAAATAATCAAAGCTCCCTTTTCAAATCATTAAATTTTGGGAATTTTTCCAATGGTCCTATTCAGGCAAATGAGTAAGTAGCTAAGAACAGCCCCTAGTTTACATTTCCCATCTCTATAGTCTCTTCTCAGGCAATTTCCCAGCTAAAATCCTTCTATTGTTTTGGTGACCTGAATGATATCCCTTATTTTTTTTTTCCTCTCTGTGCTCCTTACACCATGGATTTGAATTCGCCAGTGCCAGAAGTACATAGAGAAAAGAAGTTGAGTGAGCAGAAAGGGAGAAGGGGGAACTATTTTTATAAGGCCATTTTCTATAATCACGGAATTTCTGGAAGTTTTATTCCACAGCAAAAACCATATTCTCTCATTCTCATTTTGAGAATAACTTCACTTTCTGGATCATCAGAGTTTAATCCTGTCAGCAACTCAAGGCTGTCCAAAACTCCTGTTCTGACATGGGATCCAATATATGCAAATCAAGAACTCACTTTCTTCGGTACCATAATCTTCAGCAACAATGGGTTTCAGATTGTAGGGGACCAGACCTGCTTCATAGATAAAACCACCATCGATAGTCACAGCATCAGCCTCATTATCCTGAAAGAGATGAGTGAAAACAGCACTGAAGCCCCTTAGCTCTCAGTAAGGAATAGTAGGAACACATGTAATGGATGGGTTTGGAAGGAAATCATAGAGTTTGAGGACTAGAAAAACCTTAACAAAGCTACATTGTCCTTTACCCTGCCTTGAAGATGCCTGAGATGATTCAGTGAATCCTAAGTCTTGAGTCACAAAGACCTGATTTTAAATCTAGCTTTTTTTTAGACACTTAGCAGTATGACCTTGAACAAATCATTTATCTCTGTTTCCTCAGTTTATTCAACTGTAAAAATAGAGATATGAACAGCACCTATTCTCAGGGTTGTTAAGAGGATCAGATGAGGTCTTTATAAAAAGTACTTAGCACATGAGGGATTTAATAAATTCAGAGTTCCTTCCTACCTTCCTTTGAACATAATAGAAGCTAAATATGCCAAAAGTTCTCTCTCCCATAAAGTGGGAGAAAATATCTCTCTCATTAACCTTTCCTGCCTATAATTTCCCTGCCTTCCATTCAAACAGCATTTATGAAGCCCTTCCTGATAAAAAATGGCCAAAGAAAATATTAATTTTTTTTGGTCTCTGCCCTTAAGAAAATCTACATAAAGATAATTGGATATAGAATTAAAAGCCAAAATTTGAATTCAAATCCTGGCACTTCTATTTATGGTAGGTACCTTAGGTAAAGCACTAGACCTCTCTGAGTCTCATTTTTCTCATCTATAATATGAGGGAGTTGGATTAAGTAACCTTTAAGGTTCCTTCTTGCCCTAAATTTCTAAACTATTAAAATTAATAATGCTAAGTATGTAGGAGTGGGCCAGACTTCTTTCTTTTGTACATCAATTGAAATATTATGTACCAATCATACTCTCTGAATTCAAAGGGTCTAGATTCAAATCCTAACTTGCTTTAGATTACCTGGACAACCTCAGGCAATCTTGCTTAATCCCTCTAGGGTTTCCTTATCTGGGAAAAAAAAAAAAAAAAGGGGAAGGGGTGGCAGGAAGGAAAGGGAAGGAAAGCTAAACCAAGTGACATCAGAGATCCCTTTCAGATCCAAATCCATGATTCCATGATCTTTTTCCATTTGTACTTGAATGCTTCCTTCACCTAAGTTCTCCTTCATCCCTAGAAGATAGTCTAGAGGAATTATTTGTGGCCAAAAATAAATAATAGCTCACCTGGATCCGAGTTCCAGATCAGGAACATGGCTGCACTGATCTGGAATACCTCATCTGGCAGGTGCCCAATCACTAGACCCTCACTTAGCTGATGTCTTTCCAATTTGTCAGGCCTTGCCAAAGCTTGCCCTTTGCTGGCTATTTGCAGATAGCCTTAAAGAAGTTAGGGTTCGTTCCATGCCATTACAAGGTAGCAACAGAGCTGGCAATTTTTTTTTTAAACTAACTGGGTTGCCATTACATTAAATCATTTCTGGATTTTCTTTTTCTTTTTTTTTTTTCTTTTTTTTTTTTTTTTGCTGAGGCAATTGGGGTTAAGTAATTTGCCCAGGGTCACATAGTTAGAAAGTGTTAAGTGTCTGAAGCTGGATTTGAAATCAGGTCCTTCAAACTTCAGGGACAGCACTCTATCCGCTGCACCATCTCGATGCCCTTTCCCTCTATTTTCCATGCAGCTATTTTCTCAGCACAATTCTGTCTCCATCCCCCCCACCCCCACCCCCACCCTCACCCAGGCTCCTTTTTGAGGAAAGCACTTTTTCCAGAATTACTGAGAACTAAGTCTCTTTGCAGCAGCTAGGTGGCACTATAGTGCACAAAGTACTAAACCTAGAATTAGGAAGAATCATCTTCTCGAGTTCAAATCCGCCCTCAGATCTCAAGCAAGTCAGTTAACTCTTGTTGCCTCAGTTTCCTCATCTGTAAATTTATCTGGAGAAGGAAATGGCAAATCACTCCAGTATCTCTGCCAAGGAAACCCCAATGGGGTCATAAAGAATAAGACAAGACTGAAACAACTGAACAATAACAAGAATTTCTTAGAGACCTTCATGGAAGGGAAACATTAGTGTAATGAAACAAAGTAAGAGGATTGGCGAGGAGCAAAGAAAACATTCTTCCATTCTCCTTCAGGCAGACAGTCACACACCCGCCACACTAACAAGGGCTTGTGACCTACTGAGATGGCCTTGACACAATCCATGTGGGAGGTTTTCTTAATGCAGGCCAGACTGGGGCTCTTGGTGGTCTTTAAGGCTTCCTTAAATTCGTTACATTTCTTCAGCTCGTTTTCTGATATGGCACACCATCTTACTTGTTGTTCTGCAGAAGCCAGGCACAACCCTAAAGGAGAAAAGCCAGAGGGGAATGAGTTCATGACCACACTAACTTCTCTCAACCAAGAGTAGAGAAGGTGTCCTCTATCCCAGGCCCTGCATCTTCCAGAGAGGAGCACAGAGGAACAAGACCTCCAGTGCTTGCTTGCAAGATAGGAAACTGTGCCCACCAAATAGTTAAACAAAGCTAATAACTTGACCTGGATTAATTATCAGCTTTCAATTATCCAAGCCACAAAATTTCATTTCTGAGATGCCTCCCCTTTACTTCCAAAACTAGTAGGGAAGGACTCAGAGGATAGAAAAAAGTTGATACTCCCTCCTCTCTCCCAATTATTTTCCTCCTCATCAGTGATTCTTTTTTTGAAGGGGGGATAATGGAAGGGAGTTGTTTTGTTAGTGTTGCTGTTATTTTTTTCCATTAAATCTTTCAGTATGAAGCATAAAATAAAATACAGAGGATTTCAAAAGAAACCAACTGTATTAAATACAGTTGGAAAAAAAAAACCAGGAAATAGGACTAGATGCTTTTTACACTTAAACCAAAATATGTGTCAGTTATTTTTAGTATGGTCTAAGATCTCTTCCACTTCTAAAGTCATAAATTTGTGGTCCTAGGACAGCATTGAAACTACTATACATGAAGCTTCCCAGCTTAGATGGAACTGCTGGGTTTTGAACTAAGCTCACATTGTCTTTTAGAAGCCAGGGTCACCCTCATGGCAAGATGAAACATCAGAGGAAGAATTCAGCAGAGGGAATATCCTTACATTACAGCCACAGAGAGCTGGCAAAATATTTAGTTCCCATAACTAAGACCCAACAAGTCGGCTGTGTGCTGGGCTCTAGGGATGATATCATCCTCTGGTAAAGTATATTGCTTGGATCAGCACTAGGTGTTTACTGAGGGATTTACCTTTCCCTGTTTACAAGGCCTTCTGTCACAAGTTCACAATCCCTGTTCCTTCTCACTGACAGGAACTGCACCCCTGTTCTCACCACAGAATTCTGATTTTGTGCACCACAGGGTGGCCAAGACTCCCCAAAAGTTGAGACAATGACTTCCAGCAAGAGCAAAGAATATCTGTATTGTTCATTTGAATTATCTCGAGATCTAAGAATTCTTTGTTGTGAGCCAATTCCTTTTGTGTGTGTGTGTGTGTGTGTGTATGTGACCCCAAAATCAGCAGCATCAAGCCCTCTTTCTTAACAGGTGGGTATCTGCCTGCAGCTGTCATTTTCCTCCCTCTAAAATTAATTAAACTTCTGTTTGAGTCCTGATTCTCCTTTCTCTAGCCTGCAGTATTTCAGTTTCAGCCACTCTCAGGTTAGAGACTAGTTCTGATCAAGTTGACAGGGCAGCTAAGAGGTTCAGTGGATAAAGCATCAGTCCTGGAATCTAAGACCTGAATTCAAATCTGGTCTCAGACATTTAGTAACTATGTGACCTGGGCAAATCATTTAACCTTCTTTGCTTCAGTTTCCTCAACTATAAAATGAGTAAGACAAGGAAATAGCGAACCACTCCAATGTCTTTGCTAAGAAAACCCTAAATGTGGTCATAAAGGGTCAACCACAAAATAACATCAATAAGGAAACATAAGCACAGTAGTTCACAGGAATATATTCAAAGTATGTTTTACAAATATGCAGAAAACCAAAGCCCAAAGTCTGGGAATTCTTTAGCTATAGATTGAAAATATTCCACAGTTCCCACTCAACCTCTTTGCTCTCACCAGACATGTCCTCAGGCAGTTTTTCCCAGAATGAATAGTTTTTGCAGTTAAAGTGTCTTCGTTTGCAAAATGCAAGGATGGGACCAGCTCCCTAAAGTACCATAGAAGATCTAAAGGGCCCATGTCCTTCCACCTCCTTTGCTAAACATTCAAATTCTACAGTCTAGTTCTGACCTCATCTTCCCAGACTTAAATCTTACTTCCCTTCAAGCACTCTACCTTGCAGCCAATCTTTTCTCCTTACCATTCTTATACATAATGTTCTATCTCCAGTGTTGGCATCTGCTGTTCCTCGGGACACTAGACTGACCTTCCTCATTTATCTCTTACAAGCTTTTGTTCACCTCAAAATTAGGCTCACTGGTCACATTCTACATTAGGCATTTCCTTATGCTCCCACACTTAATCTAAGGGGTGCTGTACTCCACCTCATTTAGCCCTGAGAGACTTAGAATGCAATTAATTCCAATACCTTCATTTTATAGGAAGGGAAACTGAAGCCCAGAAAAATGAAGTAAGCTTTTCCCAGAGACATAGGAAATAAGAGCCAGAGCCAAGAGGAATCCAAGTCCTTAAATTTCTTTCCTCTATATTAGTCCTTTAATTTAGACTTTAGAATTTAGTTATTCAGAATTATTAGTTAAAATGGGATGCTGTTTTGATGGCTGGGGTGAATTCCTCCCCACCTTCCTTCTTCCTTCTTTGCCCTCCTCCTCTCTACATGATCCCCTCAATTCCCTAGAAGAAAAGGAGAGGGGATATGCTAAGATCTGTTTCCCCCCATGTGGAGCAGCTCCAATTCCTCCTTAAACATTTGTTAAGAGGCAGTGTGACTTCAGAAATCAAGACCTAGGTTCACTTGCTGAGCTTTTTTCCTCCTGCCTCTACAGCTATTAACCTGGAACCAGAGAAATTGGTTTTATGTTGTTGTTTTTTAAATGTTTGGATGAGTCTATTTCAATATGCCCAGCTTCCTTTGTCATTGCATATATTTTATTTTGTGCATTTAAAACATTACTCTCAGAAACTGCCAAAGATGTAGCACGCGCACACACACACACACACACACACACACACACACTCACACAAAACATTAATAACTCCTGGACTAGACAGTCCCTATTTCTAAAGTTATGGTTCTATGCTTTTTATCTCAGAATCTGCATTTTGTCCTACTTTCTTCAAAAGTAGGTTTTACCCACTGACTACTGTAGCATTGATCAGAAAACCTCAGACAAGCTCTGGATTTCTATAAGGCCCTCCTATTATAAAATAATCTTTTGAGATATGTCTCCCACTCCCTTCAAAGAAGCTGTGTGATATTAGGCAAATTATTTAGCCTCAGTTTCTTTATCTGCAAGAGAAGGTTGAATCTGATAACCTCATAGGTCACTTGTAACTTCCTAAATGTCCAGTATTGGAGGAAGGAAAACTTGAATTAAACTCTATCCCAAATTCTTACTAGTTATGTATCTATTTGTGAGTCTCTTAGACCTCTCTGAGGTTCAATTTCTTCATCGATAAGCTGGGAATCTTAATAACAGCCACCTCACAGAGTTGTTCCATGGGTCAAATAAGATACCTTATGTAAAGTACTTTATAAACCTTAAAATGCTATATAAATATGGGTTCTTAATATTACTAAATCTACAAGGGAAGCAGGTCAGGATGTCAAAACTTCAGTCACAGATAGCTTAATCCCTTGATTGATCTCTCTTCCAAGCCAGGTTTGAGTCTGCCTCATTCATATTTCTTTTGTGAAGACAGGGTTGGGAATTCACTGACTGACAACCTCTAGTGTTGTAGCCTTAGAGAAAGCTCAGTTCTTTCTCACAAAGAATGGGTAGAGAAACTGCCCCCCCACCTCACCCCAAATCAACAATCCTTCTAAATCAACCCCCTTTCAGTGGTCACTTACCTATTATCCCGAAGGATAATAAGGCGGAAAAAGTGAGTCTCATTTCTTTGTTGGTTCTGGGTCTGGCAGCAAGGGGGATGTAGGGCTGCTATCACAGAATGACCCCCTAGATTCTGTGATGGCTTCTAAGCTGCTCTCCTGGCCCTTTTATAGAAAAACAGGAGCTGTGTTAGCAGAATCAGTGACCTAACAGTGTTTGTCCTTCCTTGTTGCCCAATAGCCATTCAACCACCTTCTTCTCCCTCTTTCCTCTTCCCTCCCATTTCTCCCTCCCCTTTCTCCTCCTCCCTTCTTCTTCCCCTCCCCTTTCCCTCCAATGATCAGTACATTTTCAGGAAGGTTTGGGCTATGTTACTGCACTGCCTGGCAGGAGCCTGGGGAAGGAATGCTGATTAATGAGGATGGAGCTAGGGCTGGGGGAGAAAGAATTAGGAAAAGCTATAGATGTTTTGTAAGGGCCTTTTGTGGTTAAGTACCTCAGGGGTTCATACATTTGAAGTCAGCTAGGCTAGAATCAAAATGGGAAATACCCATTCCTCATCCAACAACCCCTTTTTAAGGAGAATGGATGAGAATGGGCAGTTTAAAAATGTCACTGATTAAACCCTGAATTTAGGATTTTTCCTCCTTCACTACTATTTTATTCCTTTAGGATAGGGAGAGGGACTGGACCTATAAGAATAATTATAATCATAATAGCTAATATCTTTGAGGTTTGCAAAGCACTTTACATATATTATCTCTTTTAAGGTAATCTCCTGAGAGGATTTTTGATTCTCACAACAATCCTGTGAGGCAGGTATTATATTATCTCCATTTTACTAGGTAAAGACACTAAGGACCAGAAAGCTTGTCACTTTCTGGATTCAAATTTATTTCTTCTTGATTCCAAGTCTACCACTCTATCTACTGTGTCCCTTAACTGCATTAGATATATCTAGACCTCATTTCATTGGCTTAAAAAATTCCTAGATGATAATCTTAGAAAGTTGCCTAGAATATTGCAAGGTTAAAAGACTTGATTAGTGTCACACAGACACTAGATTTGATCTCAGTTCTTCCTAGCATGGATACTGGCTTTCATCTACTATATAGGATGCCTCTCTTAATTTATTTCAAATAAAGAAATATTTTAAATGTCGGTATCTGCATCACTGTATCTGAATAGAATGAAATTATTCATTCTGGCAAATTGGAATGGGAGAACGGAAATGCTTATTTCAAATATACAACATTTTTAAAGCACCCTCTAGATCACAGGTTTAGTGCTAGAAGGAATCTTGATGGCCATCCAGTTCAGTACCTTCATTTTATACATGAAGAAATTTAGACATATATAGACTAGTCCTAAAATGCTGTTTTATACAAAGAATCAGACAAACTGCCAATAAAGCTTGTTGCCCAATAGAGGTCCTTCAGAGATCTGCTTTAATGTTATAACAGGCACTTAAAGAGAGATATCAACAATCTTGATGCAAACAGGGATTTCTACAGTGTTTTGAAGAGTACATCCTCATTTCTCTGACAAAGAGACTTAACTGAGTTTCATTGGATAAATGATGGACAGAAACAGCTACACCCAAAGAAGGAATACTGGGAAATGAATGTGAACTATTTGATTTTTGATTTTCTTCCCGAGTTACTTTTACCTTCTGAATCCAATTCTCCCTGTGCAGCGGGAGAACTGTTGGGTTCTGCAAATATGTATTGTATCTAGGATATACTGCAACATATTTAACATATATAGAACTGCTTGCCATCTTGCGGGGGGGAGGAGGGAGGGAGGGGAAAAAACAAAACATAAGTGATTGCAAGGGATAATGCTGTGTAAAAATTATCCTGGCATGGATTCTGTCAATACAAAGTTATTATTAAATAAAATTAAATTTAAAAAAAAAGTTTCAAAAAAAAAATGAAGAGTACATCCTCTTATGTTAATGTTCCCCTATGATCTTGTTTATGTAAACTTGCCTTCTGGTGCTGAACAGATAATAACCAATACAGTTTTAGTTCAGTCTATGGGAGATTCTGAAGTGATTAGAGCCAGAATCAATATAATGTAGCTGTATTGTCAGGAAGGCAGTTCCTGAAGTAGTTTCCTTCTCTTCCTGTGAGTCAAAGAAAACCTCATCTGATCACATCCTGAAGATTTGTACAGAAAACAACTCAATGTATAGAAAGATTAGATCTAAAAAAAATTTATTCTCCACTTTCAAAGGACAGATAAAGTGTAATAAAACCTTACATAGATGTATATGAATGTGTATGTATATATATATATATATATATATATATGACTATAGTTATCTAGGTATATATATATATGTAATATATATTTATACATTTTTATATAGACAGTGAAATAGAGAGAGATAATATGTGCATGTGGATTATGCATGCTTAACTGTAGTCTGATTAGGGGAGGAGGGGGGAGGAAAAGGAAAAAAAGAATAAAATAAAAAATGCATAGCAAAGAACAGAAGAAAACCTTCAAAAGATAAAAAGAAAAGATGGACAGTTTTGAATACAATGTATTCTATTATTATATATGCTTTCTTGAAATGGAAATTTATTGTTACATATCCTGAATCCACCCTGATGTTCTGCTATGCACATAACAATGTATTTTTTTCCTTTTTGGTTTTGTTTTGTTTTTTTTTCTATTTTGTATTTAAGTTTTAAATAAATAAATATATTTTAAAAAGAAAAAGGAAAGAATGGAACCAAAAGCCTAGAAGGAAAGGTTGGAAATTATTAAAATTTTCATGCCTCATGCATTGTAAACTCCATATTTCAATAAATGACTTTTATTCCGTTATCTTCAAGATTAGATATAAAACCCTGTCTTTTAAAACTTTTTGTATCCCTTCTGACTATTCCAATCTTCTTTACTCTCCTGCATGTATCAGCCAGTGACCTTGATGCTCTTTATGCCCAAAAAACTCCATTTCCAACTCAGTGCCTTTTCTTTGGATGTCCTGATACCTGGATTGCTTTTACTCTTCATCTCCACTTCCTGGTTTCCCAGACTTATTCCAAGTCCCAGCTAAAATCCCATTTTCCACAAGAAGCCTTTCCCCTTTAATGCTAACATCTTTCCTCCGTGATTATCTCTGATTTATATAATTTGTTGGCAGATAGTTGTTCCCATGCTGTTCCACTCATATGACTGTTGGCTTCTTGAAAGCGGGACTGCCTTTGCCTTTCTTTGTATTCTCATAATAAAGTAGTCCCTTAATTGATGCTTACTTATTAACTTAAGTATAATTATTATCTTTGCATTACTTTACACACATAAGAGGTTTTTAATAAATATTTGCTGAAGCTATTTAAAAGGACCTGAGAGAGACTTTCTATTCCATGGGCTCTAAACCTTTTTTGTGTGTCTGGTGACAGATTTTGAATTCCTCCTCAGAATAGAGGGGACAGGGGGAAATGTAATAATATTTCTTTTTTTTCAGTTGCATGTAAAGACAATTTTTAACATTCAACTTTAAGAAATGTTGAGTTTCAAATTTTCTCTCTCTCCCTCACCTTCCCCCTCCCTGAGACAATAAGCAATTTGATATAGGTTATATATGTTCAATCATGCAAAGCAAGTTACCATATTAGTTATGTTGTGAAAGAAGACACAGACCCAACCCAAAGAAAACATACATACGCATACACACACATAAATACAGAAAGCAAAAAACAGTATGCCTTAATCTGCATTCAAACTCCATCTATTCTTTTTCTGGAGGTGGATAGCATTTTTATCATGAGTCCTTTGAAATTTTCTTAAATCTTTGTATTGTTGAAAAGAACTAAGTCACTAATAGTTGATCATCATATAGTAATGCTATTATTGTGTACAATATGCTTCTGGTTTTGCTTGTTTTACTTGGCATCAGCTCATTTAAGCTTTTCCAGCACAATATTATTCCATTACAATTATATATCACAACTTGTTCAGTCATTCCCCAATTGGTGGACATCTTCCCATTTTCCAATTATTTGTCATCACAGAATAGTGTTTCTCTAAATAATTGAAGGAAATGCTAATTGTCAGTTAGAAGTTAGTGAAAATTAAAGAAGCCTTTTTTTCTCATTCTGTAATACCAAAGAAACTGAAGCAAGACAGAGATTAGGTTTTCAATATTTTAATAATGGAGAATTCAGGCTAGCCAAAACCAGCTGAATGGAACTCTTGTCTCAAAGCATCCAGCAGTGAGCAATTAATCCCAGAGATTTTTATAGGGCTCCAGCTATTAGGAAAACAAAGGCAAGGTGGGGAGCAGAACACTGGGTGAATGGACGAGCTATAATTTTAGGAAAGGATCATAACTTTAGTTCTGACAGGTTGGAGATCAAGAAGATTGGAAGAAAGAGACAGGAGTCTGAAGCAAGAGACAGTAAGCAATATCCAGGCATTTGAGATAAGCTATCTGGAGTTTTGTGAGTTATATCTGGAGTTTTATGACTCACTGAAATATGAGAGTGATCAGAGTTTAGTGGGGTAAGGAAAGGGGTAGGGAGTGGCCATAACATTTTATTCAGGGTATAGCATAATAATTCAGGGAAACTGAGGTTATTACATTTCAGGAAAACTGAGTCAGGAAAACCGAGGCATTACAATCCAAGTTCCTAGATTCCTTGAAATCTATCACTAAGGTATACATGAACCCCAGGTTTAAAATCTCCAATCTAGTTCTACCTTTTCATTTTACAAATGAGGAAATACAATGTCACTTTCTTAAAATCACATACTCATTATGCTGCAGAATCAGGATTTGAATCTAGAGACTTTTGCTCTCTGTCTAGTGCAATTTCCATTAACCCATCTATCTTAAAATAAAGAAAGTAAGATTTGAGCTATGTTCCAAAGAACAGTAGGATATTAATAACCTTCTAGGCATAAAGATGTGTTCAGAAGTCTTACTAGGAGCATAACACTGTATTAGGGGCTGGGGATTCAAAAGTTAAAACTGCTACAATGCTTATCTTCAAGGGCCTTATTGTCTAATAGATGAATATTGCTGTTGCCCCATTGCATGACACCTTCATAACTTCAAGTCAGAAATCTGCTTTAAGATATAGGACCCATTTTAAGGAAAGACATTGAGCTATTATTAAAACAATTGGATCTTCTAATTGGCCTATTGATCAGTACTCTCAACCATATGATGAAAAGTAGGTTATAAAGATACAGTAGGTTATATAGATAGAGAGCAGAACCAAAGATCCCAGAATCCAGGGCTCCCTTCAGAGGTCTTGTCAGTCCCTGTGCTTAGCTTTAATTCTTTCTCTAAGGCTGGTGAGCAAACAGATGAATTTAAAAGCATTTTTTAAAGCAGTTAGTAAATGCCAGACTATGGGAATACAAGTAAAAGCCAACAAGACAATTCTTAATAGCTTGCATTCTGATGGAAGAGATAGCATGGATAGGGGTATAGTGGCAAAGAAATGTAAAGGTAAATGGAATTATAGAGTAATCACTGGTTGATGGATACTTTCCAGAAGCAATGATAGTCTTTATATGGCCCACTCTTTTTAAAGCATTTAGGTGAGTCAGCTGATAGAATGCAGGACCTGGAGATCACATTGCAATTAAAAACTATATTTCATAAGGGACCACAAAAACACAGATTATAAAATAATTAAAAATTAAACAATCTAATATTGAAGAAAGAGTGAGTTAAAGAACAAGTGACAGAAACAAATCAATAATTTCATCAAATGACAATAATGAGATAACATATCAGAAGCTATATGATAACAGCAAAAGCAATGATTAGAGGAAAATTTATACTTCTTAATGCTTACACCAATAAAATAAAGATCAGATCAATGAATTGGATATGCAATTTAAATTTAAAAAACTAGAAAGAGAACAAATTAAAAATCCCCAATTAAACACTTAATTGGAAATCCTAAAAAAATTAAAGGTGAGTTTACTAAAAATGACTGTTAAAAAAAACAAAACACTGAATTAATAAATAAAACTACGACTTGGCCTTATTTTAAAAAAATAGTTTAAATCATTGGTTAATTTGATTTAAGAAAAAAAAGAAAACCAAATCCGTAATACTAAAAATGATAAGGGCAAATAAATCACTAACGAAGGTGAAATTAAAGCAATTATAAAGCGTTATTTTGCTTAGTTATATGCCAGTAAATTTAACAATTTTAGTGAAATGGAAGAATACTTACAAAATATTTTACAAATATTTACAAAAATATAAATTGCCTATATTAGTAAAAGAAGAAATAGAATATTTAAATAGACCTGTTTTAGAAAAAGAAATTGAACAGGCTATAAATGAACTTCCCAAGAGAAAAATACCAGGACCAGATGAATTTATAAGTAAACTCTACCAAACATTTAAAGATCAACTAATCACAATACAAAATAAATTATTTGAGATAATAGGCAAAGAATAAATACTACCAAACAAATATGATATTGATACCTAAACTAGGAAGAGCAAAAACAGAGAAAGGAAGTTATAGACCAATTCAAATAATGAAGGATACAAAAAATAAAGTACTAGATAAAAGATTACACTAATATATTACAAAGATTACATATTATGACTAAGTGGAATGATCTGTTGACATTATGATGAAAGCTATTATTATAAAGAATTATACCAATAATTAAAAATTTTAAATCATTTGATTATATCAATAGATGCAGAAAAAGCTTTTGATAAAATACAACATTCATTTCTATTAAATGAATTAAACTTTCACTTGAAAGTTTAGGAAATTGGATTTATCCTAAAATTGACCCCCCCTCCCATAAAAAGCATTTCTCTAAAACCATTAGCAAAAATTATTTGTAATAAGAATAAGCTAGAAGCCTTCCCAATTCAGATATGAAGTAAAGATGCCTATTATCACCAATATTATCCAATATTGTATTGGAAATGCTAGCAATAACAATTAAAAACCAAATAGAAGGAATCAGAATAAGGAATGAGACAATAAAATTATTTCTTTTTGCAGACAGTATAATGATATACTTGGAAAATTCTAAAGACTCAACTAAACAAGTTAATTCTAACAGTTAATAAATTTAGCAAAGTAGTAGGATATAGAGTAAATCCACCTAGGTCATCAGTATTCCTATATTTCACAAACAAAATCTGTAAAAAGAGATAATAAGAGATATCTAATTTAAAATTATTCTAGACAGTATAAAATACCTGGGAATAAACCTGCCAAAACAAATCCAGGAAATGTAGAAATAAAATTTGTTTTAACTTTTTATACAAATAAATTCAGATTTAAAGGAATGGAGAAATATTAATGTTGGTAATTGCTTATTTGGTTAGAATCATGGTTATTTCAATTAAGGTGCCAAAAATAATTTTACTAAATTAGAAAAAATAATAATAACTAGATTTGGAACAAGAATTCATTATTTAGTTAAAAAAAAAAGTTCAGAAAATTGGAAAACAGTCTGGCAAAAACTTGACTGGCATAGACAGATATCTTACACCAAATACCAAATGGACACATGACCTAGATATAGAGTAATTACAAGAAAATATGAAAAATAGGGAAACTTATCAGACTTATGAATAAGTGAACAATTTATGAAGAAATAATAAAGAGCAGAGTAAGATATAAAATGGATAATTTCAATTATATCAAACTAAAAAGGGTTTGTACAAATAAAACAAATGTAGGCAAGATCATAAGGAAAGCAGAAAATTGGGGGGATAATTTATAGATAGTTTCTCAAATAATGGTCTTGTATCTCAAATATATAAAGAACTTTGTGAAATCTATAAGAATATGAGTCATTACCAAATTGGTAAATGGTCAAAGGACATGAACAGACAATTTTCCAATGCAAAACATAAAAACAATTTAGTCATGTGACAAAAATGCTCTAAAACATTATCAATTAGAGACATTAAAACAAACTTGAGATATTATTTCACTATTAGACTGACTAAAATGTTTTGAAGGAAAGAGGAAAATGTTGGGAAGAATTGGAAAAATGGGCCACTAATTTGCTGTTAGTGGAACTGTGAACTGATCCAACCATTTTGGAGAGCAATCTGGAATTATGCCCAGATAATTATTAAATTGCCTATGCCCTTTCATCCAGCAATATCACTACTAGGTCTATTTCTAAAGATGATTAATGGAAAAGGAAAAGTATCTATATGTTCTAAGATAGTAGTTCTCTCTGTAGTGGCAAAGAATTGGAAATTGCAGGAATGACCATCAACTGGACAATGGCTGAAGAAATCATATATGATTTTCAGACAGTATTACTGAGCTATAAGAAATGATGAGCTCAATAGTCTTAAAAAAAACATACATAGACTTGCAGAAATAATGAAGGGTGAAACAAACAGAACCAAGAGAACATTGTTTACAGTAACAGTAATATTGTTTTAAGAACAACTTTGATCAAATACTTCATTTTGATTTATAAATACTCAAATTAAATACAAAGAACCTATAAAGGAAAAGGCTATCTACAACCAGAGAAAGAGATAAATAGAAATTTGTTTAGAATGATTTTACAAGTCTGTGTGGAGAGAGAGACAGAGATATAGAGAGAAAAACAGACATAAAAAGAATGAAGATGGAGACAAGGAGAGAGAGACAGAGAGATAGAGATAGACATAGAGACAAAGACACAGAGAGATAGATAGAAGCAAAGAGAGAGATTGAGACAGGGAGAGATACAGAGAGAAAAAGAGAGAGGGAGATAAACAAAGAGACAGACAGAGAGAATGTCCAAGCCCCAGTCAATCAAAATGGTTCAGGTGTCTTTCTGGTTCTGGATGGCCTACAGATATTAGGGGGACACAAATACCACCTTAATGAGGTTGAGGAGAAAAAAAGGAATGGGGGAAAATTTACATGATAACTTTATTACATATTTTAAAGGAATAGCAAGTTGTAATTAATAAATTTGCAACTTCATGTGCAATCATCCTTTTTTATTTTGCTATGAAAATACATTTTTTCTTTCATAAATTAAAAAATAAATTAAATTTTTAAAAAAGACAAATAGACCACTATGACTAGATGACCAGATGATAAAGTATAGAGAGGCAGGTAATGTATAAAAAAAATAGAAGGGGAAAAAAAAAAAAACCTGGACAGATAGGAAGGGAGGGGTCAGGTTATAAAGAGCTTTAAAAGCCATAGAGAAGAGTTTATATTTGACTTAAGAGCTAATATGGAGTCACTGGAATTTATTTATTAGGGGGACTAGAGGTAAGATGATTGGATCTGAATTTTAGGATAATCACCTTGATGGCTTTGTAGAGGGTGGCCTCAAATGGGGAGAGATTTTAAAGCAGAGAGACTAAGGAAGAGTCCAAATGAGAAGAAGGGAAGAGGGCCTGAACCAAGAATGGTTATTGTGTCCCCCTATCATCTGTATGCCATCCAGAACCAGAAAGATTCCTGAATTGTCCTGGTTTCCTGGATCTTGGTCATTTATATATAGAGCTTCATTTCCCCTCTTTGAGCTAAACTGATGACCAGGAATGGCAGTGAAGGGAGGGTGTGCAACAGATTTTCTATCTCTTTTAGATGAATGAATAGGGTCTTTAACTCAGTTACAAAGTTTAACATAAAATAACATAGTTATTTGAACATGAAACTTTTTGTCTCCGTTCCTTGAATTTCCCAGACCTATCCCATCTTCTGTGAAGACTCCCTTCCCAAAAAACATAACAAGATCAAATTTAGGAAACTCCCTTATGATGACCTTCAAGGTGGTGAAAATAAAGAACTCCCTACTGCTGTTGATGCCAGGAGATTACTTAGTATTCCTTGGACACTTTGTGCCAGGCTACCAGATGGCCTATTTTTCAGGAACAGTTCTTGTTTTGTTCATTTTTAATTTTGGAAAATCAGCCTCTTTCTCATGAGCCAGTATTTAAACTGTCTTCCTGTAAAAGGATTGAATGTTGCATTAGATATAGTGGAAATTGTGTTATAATGTTCCTTTTGTTTTATTCTAATTTATAACCTTAAAGTCGTTGACTCATTTTAATCATGTCCAATTTTTTCATGATTCTATTTGGTTTTTTCTTGGCAAAGATACTGGAATGGTTTAACATTTTCTCCTCCAATTCATTTTATCGATGAGGAAACTGAAGCAGATAGAGTTAAGTGACTTGTCTAAGACCACACAACTAGTGTCTGAAACTGGATTTTAACTCAGGTCTTCAAGACAACAGGTCCAGTATTCTATTCACTAAGTAGGGGTATTTTTAGTGTTATATGGAAAGAACAAGGATACATATTTACCATAATAATAACAAGATCAACTCAAATGCATTGGATTGAGAATTAGAAAGACCTAAATTCTAGTCATGACTGCATCATTATTTAGTGTATCACTTTGGGCTCTACTGGACCTTACCTCAGTATAGTGAAAAAAAACATTGGAGTTGGAACCACAGGATTTGTATGGAAGAAGCCTGTTCTTGCTACTTGCCACAAGATCTTAGCAACTCCCTTACCTTCTCTGGGCCTTAGCTTTTTCAAGATAAAATTGGTCTAAGTCAGGGTGAGGATAATTATAACATCATTCACTGGTCCTACAAAATGCTCAACTTCTAGAACTCAAGAAGTGGGAGGTAGTTGCACCTACTTTTTAGCTCATCATTGTTTGTGGTTGCCTTAGCAAATGGTTTTTCAGGCCTTATAGAGCTCATGTCCCAGATATTCCTGAGCCCTGGCCTAAATGATCTCCAAAGTCCCTTCCAGTCCTAAATCCTATAGAATAGGATTGAGCTACATAAGAACCATTTCAGCTTGAAAATTTTTTCAGCCTGATTATAATAAACACTTTTAATTTATTCTTTCAGTTCTTACAACCTGCTGAGTGGGTCCCCTCTCTGTTTTATAAGGCAATTATGGTTTAAAAAATCAAATGACAAACACAGCTAATATAATCAGGACTAAATTCTAGACCTTAGGACTTTAAGATCATTGGGATGGAAGGGACTTTATTAATCATCTGCTGAAGGTTTTACCAATGAACCCAGTTCATATTGATATGCATAAAGTGTCACTAAAACATTCCCCACATGAATTTTGGGTCATGTACAGATATCTTTATACATAGTTTAGTTCCAGTCTGTTTGCCATCTGGTGGACAGGAACCTCTTTGGCTGCAGCTAAGTAGCTTGCACTGAAGGAAGAAGGACATTCAAAAGACGTTGTTATTGCTTCTGCTGTTATTGTTGCTGTCCAACTCTGTGATCCTGTGGACCATAACCCACCAATACTATCCATGAAGTTTTCTTGGCAAAAATACTAGAGGCATTTGCCATTTCCTTCTCTAGTAGATGGAAGCGAACATAAATTAACTGATTTGCTCAGTCACACAACTAGTAAGCATCTGAAGCTGTATTTAAACTTGAAGTGTTCCTGATTTTAGGTCCTAGCTGCTTATTAAAACATTAGTCATACCAGGGTCACCTGCACCCTGGGTCACTGGCAGTCGTCTGGACTTTTGTCCTGCTACTGGACTTCCATGAATCAGGAAGAGAAAGTGAAGCTTTGTACAACTCAGCTTCACTTAAATCCAATTCACTGTCATATTACCCATGGTGTCTTCTTCTAAAGTAAAGATGAATAACAATAACAGTCACTCCTTAATCTATAGGGCCCAAGAACAAACAAAGTACTAAGGTATTTTACGGAGGAGGATTTGGGGGTAGGGGAGAACCATGAGGTCTATACTCAGGTTACCAATGGGCCTCCCTTAGATGAAATACAGAAACAGTCCAAACCACTCCTCCTATGGAAGTTAATCTACTTTTTTCCTTAAAAAGTTTTGAGGCCATCCTTAAGACTTGGTTGGCTCAAGTGTCTAAAGATTCAGACACTGGAATTAGACTGATCTCTACATCAAATATCTGTAGTCTAGGAGTATAAATAAAAAAATTTGGAATAAAAGCCACATCCCTGATCTCTCTCAAAGGGAAGGTGGTAATTAACTTCTTGTCAACTTATAATAAAATAACTGGAAACCCTCCCTCTCAGGAAAAGACCATCAGGAGTCCTTATCAAAGTAAGCAAAAACTCCTTGACAAATAAGTAAATAATAGTAAATGAGCTCTCCAAGGGTGGATCTGGGGAAAGCTCTCTTGCCAGAGGTTAGCTTTAAGCTGAGTCTTAAAAGAAACAAAAGAAACCAAGAGTCAAAGAGGAGGAAATAGTATTCCAGACATTGGGACCAGTTAATGAAAATGCACAGAAATAAGAAGAGTGATCGTGCTGAGAACAACAAGGAGGAGGCCAGTATGTAAAAGGCAGTTGTCAAGACCCCCATGCCAAGATCTTCCCCCCCTCTTTTTACTATTAGGAGACATCCTGTTTTTCAGAACAAGTAAACAAAAGTTTAGCATAACAACAATCCTTTATATTACCCTCTGGGTAAATTCAGCTGCAGAAAAATCCCAGAATTGTTTCACACCAACCTCAGGTGGCCCTCAAGCTCAGACAAACAGAAGCAGGACCCAAGTTTTGGTCATGAAGCCCTGCTATGAATCAAACTTATCACATTGGCACTGTTATCCCTCATGGTCAGATCTATAATTCATTGTGTAACCATTGCTATACGTATTGGAATTTGGCCACACTAAAGCAGGTCTCCATCTAAAGGAAGTCCCAACTAGTTTCCCTTCTCTAACAGAATAAAGAAAGCATTTTGCTTATGACCACCATTGGCCCTAATTGTTATTTTGTTTTTATTTTATTTTATTTCATATCATTAAATGTGGTTGTGGCAACTTGTGTGTTGTTTGTCCTTCATTTACAAGAGATCGAATGGCATCACAAGGTAATGTCTTGACACATGGGTGAATAGAACTTAAATGAAGTAAAACTGTGAAAAGTCATCAGTCTCACTGTCTCTTCCAGTCATGAAAGTACAGTGGCAAAACAAAAATCAGGATGATTGACAATGGCTCAGGATGCAGTGGATGACTTCAGCATCTTCAATATCTGACCAAATTCTAAATGTTCCACCATAAGTGCCTCCTTAAGCAGCCTTCCTAGCCATTGGAACAAATTGGCATATTACATTGGGGGAACTTTTCATAGGCATTGGGTGGACAGCCCCTTAATTCATTGATGAGTTTGAGGTCTATTGGTTACCTGGTTTAGCTCATCTGCCAAAATAGTATTGCTGGGGTATGGCCACTGCTCATACTATAGTTTCTTGGAGCCACAAGTGAAAGTTGGATGAAGTTGGGATACTAAAGTTGGATGAGTAGCTCTGAAAAAGTCTTGACAAGCCCTCATACCAGCCCTCACTATCTTCCCTGAATGTCCCATATACCCCTCACTATAAAATTACAAAGATTGAAAGGGATCAGTATCCAAAGGGTATTGTGAAGAGTATTTTACATTTGATTCTAGAAGTGATCAGGGATCCACTAGAGTGTTCTGAGTAGGAGAGAGTGTCAGACCTGCACTTTGACAGCCAAAAGGAGGATGGACTAGGGTGAAGAGAGAAATGAAGTGAGGTTACCCCAAAGCAAGCTAGTATAGTAATCTAGGTGTGAGATTATGAGGGTTTACACCAAGGTGGTGACAGTGTCAGAAGAAAGAAGAAGACTTATACAAGATAATTTGATAGGACTTGGCAAACAGATTGAATGGGGAGAGGGAAGGGATAAGAGAGTAGGAAGTTGAGGATGGCTTGTAAGAGCCCAAGTGCCTGGGAGGATGGTAATGCTCTTGATGAGAACAGGAAGCTTTTTAGAGGAGTGGAAGTGGAAAAGAAGGGGGAGGACTAATGAAACATGCTTTGGAAACAATGAGTTTAAGACTTCCATGTTTAAATTTACGATCCTATTCTCTCTTTAGAGAGAAATTATTTTTTCTGCTCTTATATTAATAACTAAGTATTGAATTAGGACTAAGATTCTCAAAAATAATTATACTCTATTTCTTCATCCCCTGGAGGCTATTCAATTAGTCTTTGAAGGGCAGGCATGATAAAGAGATGAAATCTTAGACAAACATTTCCCACTAGAAAAACTCAGATCTGTTCAAAAGATAAAAAAAAAAAAATTTATCTTAGGTGAATTGATGGATTCTGGCCCATTGGGTTTTACTCAGGTCTGGATAGAAGTGAATTTCCTGTTTGTCTCGATTACTCTCAATGAGATGATGCGGGTACAGATAATTCTCTTTGACTGAGACTGAGTGATCCAGTCCCATCCTCCACACCTCTCATTATAATATTCACTCCCTTATTACTTGTTAACCAATCAAAATTAATTGTCACCCTTAGGAACACCCACTCTTCCAAGGACACATGAATGTTGGGTTCATGAGGGGTCTTTGACATTCTAGAATGTCATCTGATCCTTTTATTAATTATCTGCTAGCATGATTAATAAAATGATTAATTACTCAGAAGCTATGTCTAGCAACTCTTTTATACATCATGCTTTATACAGGCTATTCCCATGCCTAGAATTTATTCCCTCTTTATCCTAACCTCTTAGACTCCTGTGGTTCCTTCAAAGCTTAGCTGAAGCATCAGTTCCTCCATGAGGCTTGAAGGGAACTGATTGGATGAAGTATTTCTCAGTATTGAGACTAAGTCACATAATCCCTGTTCCCAAAGCTGGTTGATCAGGAGCTCTGGTTTCTGGAGGGACCCTGTGGGGAGTCACATGATCTCTGGAGGGTCAGGCCCTGGGTTACAGGAGGTGACAGGAGGTGGACAACATTGGTGACCATTGATCAAGGATGGTTACATCCTTTTGGTCTATCCAATGGAAAGGCTTGGGTCTTTTGCTATTTAACCCGCTCCTAATCAGGTTCAGGAGCACAGGGCAGGAGTTGTGATGGCTCCCAGGTGCTTGTCTGGGCCTCTCCCTGTAGGGATTAAGTAAATGCTTTCTCTTTGTACCTGAAGATGTCTCTAATTTGTTCATTTGAGAAAGGATCTAACACCCATCCCAAACAGGCTTTTCTTAATTATCTCAGCTCTCCTGCCTGTCCCCCATTATATGTATTTATTTTGTTTTTAATCTATATATGCTTCCAGTGGTTAGAAAGTCTGTACTTTAAAGGTAGGACTGTAATGTTGCTATCTTTGTATTCCCGGTCTCTGGCACATAACAGTCTCTTAATAAATGCATGTTGAAGGATTGATTAAAATAAATTTAATTCAATTATAAGACCAACTTTTTTACATTACCCTAGCAAAGGTATTTGAGTCAGATGTGAATTAACACACAGATTGCTAGGTCCTTATTGCACCAACAAACACTGTTATTAGTTTCATAAGGAAGTTACAAAAAATATTTCAAAGACAGTGAAGAAATATAAAATTAACCAATCCCCAGGAGCATGAAACTATTTTTGTGCTCAAATAAGCAACTTGGCCTCCATCCTGCCAGGTTTAAAAAAACTTTGAGAAAGAAAAGTAGTCCCTGAAAAGTTGGAAAATATCACATACACACACACACACACACACACACACACACACACACAGAAGGAAAAAAGGATAGAAAGACAGAAAGAAAGGAAGGAAGAAAGAAGGAAAGAGAGAGGACAAAAGAGCAAGAGAGAAAGAAAGAAAGAGAAAAGAGAGCGAGAATGAAAGAGAAAAGAAAAAGAAAGAAAGAAAAAAGAGAGGGAGGGAAAAAAGAGAGAGAGGGAGGGAGGAAAAGGTAAAAGGAAAAAGAGAGAGGGAGAAAGGGAGAAAGAGAGAGAGAGAACTATGGGATCTGAGTGTGGATCACAACATAGTATTTCCATCTTTTTATTGTTGTTTGCTTGCATTTGTTTTCTTCTTTTTTTTCCACTTTTGATCTGATTTTTCTTGTGCAGCATGATAATTGTGAAAATATGTAGAGAAGAATTGCACATTTAACATATATTGGATTATTTGCCATCTAGGGCAGGGAGTGGGGGGAAGAGAGAGAAAAAAATTGTAACACAAGGCTTTGCAAAGGTGAATGTTAAAAATTATGCATATTTTTTTTTAAAAAACAGCTTTAATTTAAAAAAAAATTTTTTAATTAAAAAAGACAAACTCCACCTCAGACAGAAAACAGATCCCTCCAAAATCAGGAATATATTTATAGCTGGGGATGGGGACTTAAAAGGGAGAGGTGGAAAGAGGAAATGGGGAGATAAGGAGATGAAGGTGAAGGACACTGAAAGGGCAAGAGTCATTTGTTACATAATATAAAGAATTCCTGAGAAGCAATAAATAGAGAAATCAGCCTCAGATTTGGGAGGACCTGATTTCGGGTCTGTCTGAGGCCCACTAACTGTAAAATCCCAAACAAATCACTTAACTTCTGAGGGTCCCTGGCATTTTCTAAGGTTATAGATTGCTGAACTGCAATGGTTGAGGGGTTTCCTTATGCTAATGAAATCTCAGTCTGATGACCACAAAAATAATAAAATAAAAATGTCTGTATTTACCATTTCTGAAAGATCTAGATGAGCCAATTCTCTGTGTGTATGTATGTATGTGTGTTGTGAGAGAATGAGAGACAGAGACAAAGACACACATAGAGGAACAGAAAGAATAAGATAGAGACACAGAAACAGAGACAGAGAGATACAAAGAGACAGAGAAAAAGATGGAGAGAGATGAGAGACAGAGAGAATGTAAAAGAAACAAGACAGAGACAAGAGAGACAGAGAGACAGAAAGAGAGACAGAAATAGAGAGAGGAAGGGAGGGAGGGACAGAGGAGAGAGGAGAAGGAAGGAAGGGAGAGGAAAAGGGAAAGAGGGAAAGGGAGAGAGGGAGACCACCCTCTGCAGTTATTTGGGCAGTTATCATTATCTTCATTTTATAGATGAGAAGCCAAGATGTGGAAAGTTTTGATGATTTGTCCATGTGATAGTGAGAGGCAAAGGTAGGTGGTCCTGGAATCAGGAAGACCTGCGTTCAAATGTGGCCTCAGACACTGACTAGCTGTGTGACCCTGGGTAAGTCACTTCACCTTGTATCCCTCCATTTCCTCATCTATAAAATGCTCTGAAGAAGGAAATGGCAAAATGCTCCAGTATCTTTATCAAGAAAACACCAAATGGGGTCATGAAGACTCGGATACATTGGTATTGTTGTTATTGGTATAACCAGATGACTGTGGTCATACCTATGTTCTGTTCTCTACACCAAGATGCCAAAGCCTTTTTCTATCCAGAATGACCAATGTCTCTATTTGAGATAGGAATATTATTCCCTCAGGGACAGGCCTTTTTTTTAAATCTTTCCTCAGCTCCCACCAACTATTCTTTGCACACAATAGACATATTTTATAAGTAGTCTCCAGATGAGATAAATCATGATGAACAAAATCAGCTGAAATAACAGAGGTTTAATCTGTTTGCATGAAATCCAGAAGCATAAACTCAATAGGAGTTCATCCTCCCAAGATATGCACATAGACACATTCCCCCAAAGCTGAAGCAGGTAAAAGATTTCAGCTGAAGTCTCAGAAAGGGCTTGGCCAACTGCTGCCTTCTCTGATTTCAGAGCTAACAGAGAAAACTCATAATGTAGAAGGACCATCAGAAATGATCCAATCCAGCATCTTTGTTTTGCTAATAAATAAATAAATAAATGCCCAGGAAGGAAGAAGCATCAGAGGTGAGATCTGAATCCAAGCATTTGACTCTAAATAAATTTGACTCAGTAAAAACTGACTTCCTGATATAACCTAGTAAATAAACATAAAAAGTTTACCAATTTCCCAGAATTCCCATTCTTCCCTCTATCAGGGACCAAAATAGCCAATCAATTAACAAATATTTATTAAACACCTACCATGTGGCAGTCACTGTTAAGTGTTGGGAATACAATATTATAAGTAAATCAAGTCCTTTCCCTCAAGCTGCTTACATTCTATTACACTAAACTTGCTATTATAACAGCTGGCAATCATGCAACATTTTACATGTCCCATCAAAACCCATGTACGACTTAGAACCAAAATTCTACCAATATTATTTACATCATTTTACAGATATGGAAATTGAAGCTATAATATATTTTTTCTCACTCCCATATTGTTTCCCCTACCCTCACACTAAAAAAAAACAAAGAAACAACAACAACAACAACAACAACAACAACAAAAAAAACACAAAGCAAAACAACTCTTATAACACAATTCTTTGTAAAGTCAGAGTTAGGATTCAAAACCAGGTTTCCAGTCTCCTATCCAAAGACAATTCTCAGCTCACCATGTCACCTCTTTTTCTTCAAGGATTTATTCTTTTCACTCACCTAGAAGCTGGAAGAAGAAAAAAAGAGACAAACAGTTTGACAGACTGAGGAGAAAGAGAAGGGGATGGGGAGGGGGGCAGAAAGAGAGCTTTAGAGAAAGATTTGAATAAAGACAGCACAGATTTGCATAACTTTTCATTGTCTCCTGTTATTTGACAGAGTTTAGTTTTGACAAAAAGCTTCTTCTAGAAAAATAATCATTTTCTGAAAAAAAAATTTAAGGGAAAAACTAAAGCTAGGTCAAGGGCTGACTCTCTTTAAAAAAATAGATGAACTAATTGGAAGGGCCTGGAAGTAGAGGATTAGAAAGAAAGGACCTGGAAGAGGAGGGGCCTCTCTGAACTAATATTTGTTGCCAAATATTGCTCAATTTATAAGTGACATAATAACAAACAAAGAACCTCTGTCTGCCTAAATCAGCTCCCTCCTGCTGTTCCTATTCTCTGCCCCATGGTGGGGGCTTCCTGTCTTCTGGTCCAAAATGAATTGGCTGGGCAGATTTCCAGAGTGGCTGTAATTCTGGGGCACCCACCACTAGCCACATGATTAGTGTTGAGGGAAAAGGCAGTGTGTTCATTGCTTAAATTCTCCTACCTTCCTATATCTGATGAGGGGGAAGAAGGATGAGGGAGAAGATATCAATCCTTCAGCATTCATCAAACACTTGTTCTGTGTGCTAGCCATTATGTTAGATACTAAAACTACAAAGAAATACAAAGAACAAAAATAAAAAATGATCCTTGACCTTAAGGGGTATAACAATACCCGACAAGCATATAGCAATATATCATACTGCTGCCATTCTTGTATAAATAATTAGGAACATGTAAACTATATACAGTGTCCAATCATGTCTGATTCTTCAGGACCTCATTTGGGGTTTTCTTAGCAAAGATACTAGAGTGATTTGCCATTTCCTTTTCTAGATCATTTTACAGATGAGAAAATTGAGGCAAACAGGTTTAAGTGACCAGTCCAGGACAGATTTCAATTCACGAAGATGAGACTTCCTGGATCCAGATCCAGTGCTCTATCCAATGTACTCCCTAGCTGCCCATATACATAGTAGATGGAAGGCAATCTCAGAAGAAAAGGCAGAAGACAATAGCAACTGAGGGAAACAGGAAAGACCTCCTTAAAAAAATGGGATTTAAGCTGTCTTGAATGAAACCAGGAAAATAAAGAATTGGAGATGGGGTCAGAGTATCCCATTTATGGGGGAAGCCAGTACATGAGCCAAGGTGGAGTATCATGTAGGAAAAGCAGCAAGTATGTCAGTATAAGAGAATTGTAGAGTCCACAGAAGGAAGTAAAATAAGATTCCTGGAAGGATAGGAAGGGGCCAGACAAGGAAATGCTTTACATGCCAAACAGAACTTTATATTGGAGATATATATAGGAGATAATAGACTTTATTGAGTGTGAACAGGGAACAGGAAGAGATAATCAGATCTATACTTTTAGAGGGGAAAAAATCAGCTTAGTCATTGAATTAAATTGGGGAGAGAGATGAGTCAGGGATATCAATTAGAAGTTGAATGGCTCAGTCATTTTGACTACTATAAATACCCAATTAACTACAAAGGACATATAAAGGCAGATACTATCTGCATCCAGGGAAAGAACTGATAAGTAGAAGTTTACATTCATATATATATATATATTTGTGTCCAATGATAGCCAAGGGAGAGAGAAGAAAAAGAGGAGAAAAGGAAAAGTTATATGATAACTTTATTATATATTTAAAGTGAAAAACAAGGTGTATATAATATATTTGCAGTTTCATGTACAATCAACTTTTTTTTCCTATTCCACTAAATTACAGAAATGCTTGTTTTATTTCTTAAGTTCAGAATAAAATAGATATAGTTTTAAAATAAATAAAAAGCAAGACTATTGCAGTCATCCAAGTAAAGATTAATAGGGATTTGAACTAGAACAGTGGCTGTGTAAGAAGATAGAAGAGAAATATATGAGAAAAGTTGTGAAAGTAGAAGCAATGAGATTTCAAAACTGGACATAAGGGTTAAGTATGCGTGAGAAATTGAGAATGACACCAAGGTTGTGAATGTGGGTAATTGGAAGAATTATGGTGTTCTCAACAGTAACAGGAAAGTTTGGGAATGAAATGGGATTTGGAGGGAAATAATGAATTTTATTTTGGACATGCTGAGTTTGAGATTTCTATGGGACATCCAGTTCAAGATATCCCAAAAACAATTGGTTGTACTGGCATGTAATTCAGGAGATCAATTAGAATTGGATATTTCTGATATTGGAATCATCTTCATCAAGATGACAGTCAGATCAGTGGGATCTGATGTAATCTCCAAATGAGATAGAATAGGCTAGAAGAAAAAGGGGAAAGAGTCCCAAACGGTGCTCTAATAGACACTCTTGGTGAATGGATATGACATGGAGGGAAATAGTCAGGGCTGAAGAGAATGTGAAATGACAGGCATAGAAAGTTGGTCTAAGCTATCAAAATGGTTCCTTTTGGAATCATTCTGGAAAGCAATGAGGAGTATGCTTTTTAAAAATTTAAGTGCCTGGAGTGTCTACACCTCTCTATTCAGACATCCTGCTATGAGACATTTAGACCAAGAAAGTCAAACACAGAAAAAAGATCACATATACACCAAAATATTCACAGCAGCACTTTTTATAGCAGTAAAAAACTGAAAACAAAGTAGATGTCATATTAAGGGATGTGGCTAGGCAATTTGTGGCAAATGAATATAATGGAATATTATTGTAGCATAAGAAATGAAGAATCAAGAAATCAAAGAAATAGGAAGGTCTATATTGCATTGATGTAGAGTGAGTCAAGAAGGACCAGAAAAATAATAAATACCAAAGCTTCAGCAAGATAAATGAAAAGAATAAAAAATAGAAAACTGAACACTTGTGATCTTGACCCTCGGAAATAGGTGTCTGTAATTTTTCTATCTCGGGAAGAGAAGCAGACTTTCAAATTCAGTTCTCTGGTTAAAATCCAACAGGCTCATTTCCTCCTACATCTCCTTTTTAGAAACACGGTAATCAAGCCTCTTCCTGCATTAAATTATAATAAGTTTATTCACTTGAAAGACAATTTGAAATTTATTTATCTGGATGGGTCCTTGAGGTCCCTTTACACTCATAGTTACAGCTGTCATTAACTAGCTGTTTGATCTTGGACTAGTCCCTTAACCTCATCCAGCCTCATTTTCCTCATTTGTATAATTAATAGGTTGAATAAGATGATCATCTCTGAGATGATTTTCAAATCTTAGGTATGAGGATTCTGTAAGACTCCTAATAAAATAGATAATTCTATTTGATTTTTCTAGGTATATTCTGTTGTCTGGCAGCACTCATGCCCACACAGTTTAAGGAAGTAATAGGAAATAAAACTGGCTGGTGTTTTTAATTTGGAGGAAGTGGGGAGATTGAAGAGGTAATTAATGAATACAATGTTTTCTTCAGGTTCTTTCCCATCTGTTATGAAAAAAAAAATCTCAGTTCTTCCTACTGAGAGCAAACAGGTAGGTACTCCTACTGAAAGCAAACAGGTACTAAGAGCAAAAAGGTAGCTGCTTAAACCAGAAAGGGACAAATTTGTCATTCTCTTTACAAGGCTGTTAGGGACAAACTTTGGATTAGGAGACAACAGTTAAATACAGAAGAAGATTCCAAAGGTTAACATTTGGTCCAGAAGTTAATGATCAGCCCAAGATTTTCCATACCCAAAGCCAACAGGAAACAGGGGGAGAGGTTTGTGAGCCCAGTAATGGAGTTGACCCTGGAAAGCTTTCCAAGTGAATGAAGAGAGGTTACTTTCATAGTAAGCCCTCCTAAAGAATGCTATACTCTGTCATGGCTTCTATGCAAGATGCCTACTACAATTTAAGGAGGGTTGCTGGGTTCAGACAGCAGCATTAAGGTTGAAAGACAAGACCAGATCATAGTTCAGGGACTTCTTAGTAGGGACAACTTTAGGCAAAATTGTGAAATAGACTCCTAGTGTCAGAGTTGGAAAGGACTTTAGATCATCTCCTTTTTTTTACACATTTAATTTTACTTAATACTTAATTCAATAAATATTTCATCTTTTGTGCTTTTTTATTTAATTTTTTTCAACTAATAAAAACCTATTTTTCATTCCTTTCTACCTCTCCACTGGGGAAGAAATCCCAAAATCCTTGTAAAAATATGCATAATCATAAAACTTGAGTCCATCACCTCTCTGTGAGGAGATGGACTATGTGTTTTTTTTAATTAGTTATTTGGAATCCTGTCTGATCATTGTGTTGATCTGAGTTCTCAAATCTTCCATAGTTATTTGTCTTTATAATATTGTTAATTGTATAAATTGTTTTCCTGATTCTTATTACTTCACTTTTTATCAGTATATATAAGTTTTCCCAGGTTACTCTGAAGCTATCCTTTTTACCATTTCTTACAGCATGATAGTATTCTATTGCATACCAGTATCCTTGTTTGTTCAGCCGTTTCCCAATCATTGGTTACTCTCTTAGTTTCCTGGGTTGTTTTTTTTTTTTTAACCACATAAAAGAGGGGATACAATGTTACATAAGCCTTCCATTGTATCAAGACCAAGAGAATGGCAAATGTAGAAATTTGACATCTCAAAGATGGGCCCTTGATAAAAATATTTTTGTACCTCTCAAAAAAATACCACAAAATCAATCTTATAAGCAGGTTGTGAAAATCTCACCATGTATTGTACATTACACAATTGAGAGTATAAAGACTTTGGTTTCCTCATCTATAAAACAAAGAAAGTTGGCTTGGTAATCCAAGGTCACTTCTATGATTCCTGATGAAATTTTTCCTGCTCTGGAGATCAATAGATAGAAACTAACGCCTTTAACATTGGTACTATGATGGAGTACCTCATCACATCACACCTGGACTATTGCAGTGGCTTGCCTGTCTCAACACAGTCTCATCAGCATACTCCAATTCATCAAAGTAAAGCACATGTCTCTGTCACCCCCAACCCCATTTAATAAATTCTAGTGGTTCCCAATTACCTCTAGGATACAATTTTAAATCCTCTGTTTGGTATTTAAAGCCCTTCACTACCTAATTTTTCCCTACCTTTATAGTCTTCTTACATTTTATTCCCCTCTTCATACCATCCATCCCCATTTTTGCCCTGAACACTAATGATCACAAGAACAAACCCCAAATTCTGAAATAGTTTTAGAAAGAATTTTATTAGGTTATTTGGTAGAAGAGAGTGAGACAGAAAGGGGTTGTGGCTCATTCTCCCCAGGTTCTGGAGAGTTGATATTACATAGGATCCTAACAAAGTTATCTACATAAGGCTCATACTAATTACATGTACTTTGGTTAAGCAAATCACCCTGAGGACAATTTGAAAGCAAAGTAAATTGAGATGAACATGAGTAGATATTTAAAAAATAAAATTTATATGAAGCCTAAATACAAGCTTTGGAGGCCAAAGAACCAGTCTTGGATGTGGCAGTTCAAAACAAGACTGTCTGGGTTACATCATTTGGAGAATGGCTAAATGAGCTGTGGCATATGATTATGATGAAATATTATTGTATTATAAAAAAGGAAAAGCAGAATGATATCAGGCAAATTTGAAAGAACTTACATGAACTGATGCAAAATGAAGTGAGCAGAACCAAGAGAACACTGTATAAAGTAACAACAATATTGTACAATGAACTGTGATTGACTTAGCCAATTATCAATTATCATTATCAGAAATACAATGATCCAAGACATTCCCAAAGGAATAATGGTGAGACATGTAATCTGCCCCAAGAATTGATATTATTTGAAGAATGCTATTTTTCACTCCCTTCCTTCTTTTCATTGTTATTTATTTATTTATTTTTATCTGAGTCTTCTGGTACAAAATAACTAATATGGAAATGTCTTACATGATTGCGCTTGTATAACCTATATCTAATTGCCTGCTATCTCAGGGAGGGGAGAGGGAAGAGAAGGAGGAAGGGAGAGAATTTGAAACTCAAAACTTAAAAACCAAATATTTAAAAATATATTTTATCATGTAATTAGAGAAAAATAAAATATTGCATATATTTTTACTTTATTTTTTGGCAAGATAACTGAGGTGAAGTGGCTTTCCCAGAGTCACACAGCTAGTAAGTGGTAAGTGTCTCAGGCCAGATTTGAACTCTTTACTCCAGGACCAATACTCTATTCACTGCCCCATCTAGCTGCCTACATAACACTTACACACACACACACATATTTATTTAAATGTTTGGGTTGGATTCAGAACCTAAGAGAACCCAAACTATCTTGTTGCCATCTACAGCATTTCTAGAGGTAACATTATAGGTACAAATAACTCCTAATAACATATTGTTGTTTTTTTATTATTGGTACTTCATTCAGAGAACAATGTAGTGAATGATATCATGATTTGCACATGAAGAGAAGCAAAGACTCTGGAATCACATAAAATTGGACTTAAATAGTATAATAAAATAAATATAATATAATATGAAACAAATAAATAAAATTAAAAAGTATAATAATGAAGATGTTTTACAAACACTTTGATAAGGCATTTTTCCATAATGTCCTCCTGCCGGAATACTTGCTCTTCTGAGTTCTATTTTATACCTTTCTTAGCTTGCTTCAGGAGTCATCTCAAATTCTATGGTCTCCTGAAGTTTTTCTTTGTCTCCCCAGCTACTGGTGCCTTCTTTTAAGGTTACTATTCTTCTACTCAGAATTTAAACTACATTGGAGCTATGAGGAGTAGAGACCAGGAGATTCCTTAAATCCTTTCAGCTCTAAGACAAATATTTTTCAATTGATTAAGACAGGCTTTGCTCAGTAAATACTTAAGCATGTATGTAGGGTTATTTACATGTGATCTCCCCTATTAGAACTTGAGCTTTGCTTTTCTTTGTTGTCTCCAGGGCTTAGGACACAGCTTGAGGCCTACCTATTTAGAGCATAATAAATGCTTATTGATGGTTGGCTGAATTCAACCAGAATCTAGGAATTTGGACTTGGGATATAAATAGAGGGAGTAGAAAAAGACACAGCTTCTCAGGGGGCCAGGCAAAAAGAAAACCTGGATTGCTAAAGAGTTGTTTTCTAAACATACCATGTATATGCAACTTACCTTCTTGGAAAATTTGGAAAAAACAAATTTTTTTAAAGAATCCTTACAATAATTATGTCTTCTCTTCTTCATAGCTGTATATTTGTAGTGTTACTGGGGACTTGACAGATGCGGAGAAAGCAGCAAAAACTAATGGCTGAGCTGCCACTGGTCATAGAATAAGGAGGAGATTGCAGGTTCCAACACCCTCACCACCCCCCACTATCTCCACCCCAAATTCCAGCTCCCTCTTTAAAGTTTTCCATCGCAGCAATAGTGACTCTCCAGCCACTTATCACAAGGCCAAAAGCTGGGAATGAAAACAGGCTTTCTCTGTTGTTATTTCTATCTACCCACATAGACAGACCTCAACAAACCTCCAAAGCCTGAATAGGAGGCATGAGAAGTCAGGAATTTGGTCCTACATCTAACTTTGGCTAATAACTAAGCATAAGACCCTTCCCCTCTCTGGCCCTTAATTCTCCTCTGGCCTGGGAGGGGGTGAGACCAGGTGATCCCTAAAGTCCCCTCTGCTCTAATGCAAATATTTGTTGATTGATTGAGATAGGCTTTGGATCACTAAGTGCTTGACATACTTGGACATGCGGCATCAGCATAATGTATTCTTCTGCTTCCCCCATCTCAATTAAAATGGAAAATAAATCTATTCCTGTGACTTCTCTCTACCAGGGCTATGCCCTATCTACAGACACATTAGGGCATTTTGTTTCAACTTCTCTCCTTTCAAAGGGAGGAGTCCACCTATATCTCCCCTGCAGTGTTTTCGGGGATTCCATGATTCCAAAAGCAAGGATGAATTAAGTTGCCTCAGGGTTATATGGCTAGTCAGAGGCAGAGCAAAGTGATCAAGGTTGAGTATTCTTTGTGGACCTGCTTTCTTGAAGAGCAGAAAGAGGGTTGTTGTTCAGTCACATCTGATTATTCATGACTCCCTTTGGGGATTTCTTGGCGAAGATATTGGAGTGGTTTGCCATTTCTTTTCTCCAGTTCACTTTACAGATGGGGAAACTGAGGCAAAGAGGGTTACATGACTAAGTGTCTAGACTTAATACTTTATCCATTGCACCACCCAGATGCCCCTGTCAGCATAATTAACTCTTCTCTTTCTCCCACCTGTTTGAGGGAAATGAAGAGGCTGGGGCATGAAGAAGAGAGCCCTCTTTAATTTGGAAAAATGGAAGCTTTTGGAAAGCAAGAATGATCTGTGAATTTTGTTTTCATCTTTCATAGAATATGTACATATTTAATAAATGTTTACTGAAAATTCTTAAAAAAAAAAAAAAAAAAAAAAAAAACACAAGCAAACACCAAAGAAAAAATGTAAGAACATGCCGGCCTTCACTCCTTTGTAGAAGGGGATATGACCACAAGTATGAACTAAATAACATGAGACTTGGGGGATAGCTGGATTCATTTGGCTGGGATTTGTTTTTTCCTTTCTTTAAAAAAATTCTTTATTATATATGATGGCTCTCTTGGAGATAGAAGGAGAGATACAAGGGGAAATCTAAGTGACATGAAAACAAAAAAAAATCAATAAAATTCCATTTTAAAATAAATCAAATATTTTCTGAAAGGAATTGGATTTGGAAGGGTTAAGGAGAAGTTCTTCCTGGTAGGATGGAGGGGGTCCTGGACTGGGATTCAGACAGGATAGGGCTCCAGCTGTGACTGTCACTCACCAGCTGAATGGCTTTAGGCATTTGGGCCACTTCAGCTCTCTGAGGCTTCACTTCCTCCTGTGATCAGTGAAAGGTTTAGATTCAATGATCTGTAGGCTTTTTTCCATGTGTAATATTACAGTAATCTCTGATCCAAAGGAGCCTAGATCTAGAACTTGAAGGAACCTCATACACCTTTACAATTTGCAGATGAGAAAACTGAGGTCCAACAATATTAAATAACTTGCCTATGCTCATACAAGCCAAAGTGGCAGAGACAGATTGGAACCCTGAGTCTATCCACTATACCACTCTGCCTTTGGTCAGCTTGCTCAAGAAGGGTAACCTCAGGCAGCCTATTTCCAAATTCCAAGGAAATTGCTTTGGCATCCTGCTTCCTGCCCCCTTCCTGCTGTTTCCAAAGAGCTTGTTTCATTTCCCAACTCCTCCAAGCAATGCCATCCTTGTTCCTCATTCTGCGCTTCCTGAATTGCTTTGTACCACTCTGTCTGCCCTATGGTGGGTTTTAAATATATTTTTAAATCAAATCCATGAACCATAATATCCTTTTCCTCCTTGGCATCCAAGGGAGGACTTCCTTCTGAATCATCATTGCCATTGGCCATGTGGTATTGTTTAAATTTATTCATCTGGGCAGAGCCAAGATGGTGGAGTAAAGACAGCAACCATACTGAATTCTCTGAACAACCCCTTCAAAGAACTTTAAAATAATGACTCAAATCAAATTTGGTAGTAGCTGCATCACCAAAGGGTTAAAGTAACATCTTCCCTAGCAAAGACAACTTAGGAGATCAAAAGAGAATTCTCATCCAAAAGAGGCTGGGTGCAGAGTCCAGAGAGTGGCAGAAGTACCAGTGCGGGGCCTGGAAGGCTGATGGGCCAGCATTGGTAGCAACAGCTGGTGCTGATTGGTAAGTCTATGGCCCATTAGCAGTTCTAGATGACAGGTCCAGATTACAGAGGGAAGCCTTTGTGATCAATCACAAGAGAGCAGAGTCCCTGGTCACAGTTCCAAGGCAAAGAGAAATGCTAATGATTATAGATGTAGGAGAACAAGGAACCTGGTCACAGTAACAGGACCAAAAGGGCCACTATGCTTGTGGCTGCAGGAGGCCGGTCCCTCCTGAATAAAGAACAGAACACAGACCAGTGTGTGGCCACTGAGCAGTGACCATGCTTCTTCCCATCACATCACCTTGGAAGGACTGAAAACTTGCAACCCTCCAGAACGAACTCCAAAAACAACAGCATGAAAAAAATCTGAAAATCGGGATGGTGTCTCCCCTCTGAGCAGAGCCAAACTTTAACATTAAGTTCGAAGTTAAAAAATAGATTGGAAAAATAAGTGAACAAAAAATTTAACCATAAAAAGTTACAACAGTATCAGGGAAAACCAAGAAAAAAACTCAGAAGACAACTATGTGAAAACAGTTATAATCAAAATCTCAACCAAAAAAATGCTAATTGGATCCAAGTTCAACAAGAATTCCTGAAGAATTTAAAAAGAGACAAAAGTGGAAGAGGGAAAATCGGGGAAAGAAATGAGGGTGGTGCAAGAAAATTATGAAATAAGAATAACTTGATAAAACAAACAAACAGTTACTGAAGAATACCTTTAAAAACAGAATAAGGGAAAATGTAAAAGAGACCAAAAAATCCACTGAGGAAAAAAAACTCCTAAAAAAGTAGGAAAAACCAAATAGAGGAAGAGATACAAAAACTCACTGAAGAAAATAATTCCTTAAAAAATTAAAATTGGGCAAAAGGAAGTTAATGACTTTAAGGGACATCATGAAACAATGAAACAATATCTAAAAAATGAAAAAAAAATAGAAGAAAATATGAATTATCTCATTGGGAAAACAGCTGACCTTTAAAAGAGATTGAGGAGAGATAATTTAAGAATTGTTGGACTCTATAATAATAATAATAATAATAAATATCTAATACTTATATATTTAATATATAATAATAATACTAAACATGTAGATATCATATTTCTTTTAAAATTATTTTAAATAATTTTTAATTGTTTTATTTCAATAGTATTTTATTGTCCAAATACATGTAATGATAGTTTTAACATTCATAAGATTTTGTGTTCTAGATTTTTCTCCTTCCAGATTGTGATGGAATATTATTATATAAAAAGAAATAAATAAGAAATATGGCAAGATCTATATGAACTGATACAAAGTGAAATGAGAAGAACCAAGAGATCACTGTGCACAGTAGTAGCAATGTTGTAGCGATAATCAACTGTGAAAGACTTAGGTACTCTTATCAATACAATCCAAGACAATTTCAAAGGATTCATGATGGGGAAAAAAATGCTATCCACCTCCAAAGAACTGATGAACTCTGAATGTTTGAAGTATACCTTTCTTGCTTTACTTTTTTGTTGTTGTTGCTTTGTGTATGGCTAATATGGAAATATGTTTTGCATGATTTCATATGTGTAATTGATTTCATTTTGCTTACTTTCTCTTTAGCTCAAGGAGGGGTAAAAAGGAAGGAGAGGGTTTGGAGTTCCAAATGTTAAAAAGAATGTCAAAAATAAATAATAAATTTGGGTTGGGGGCGGGGGGGGGGGGGGTTGTTGTTGTTTTAAAGCTCCTTTACCTCTGTTTCTGGCCTTGACTATGTAAGTCAAAAATGAAAATTTTGAATCTGGCACTTATTCATTGACATTGAGCACCATCCTTCCCATCCCTCCTCCTAGAAAGTAATGCCTTATCCTCAAAAGTTCCCTTTTATCTTCCCTGCGTTTCTTTTCTATATACTGATTTATGTGTTGTCTTCCTTATTAGAAGTAAGTTCCTTGAGAGTAGAAATTATTTTTGCTTTTTTAAAAAATTTCCCCAAAGCTTAATTAGCACAGTTCCTGGCACTCAGTAAATGGTTAATAAATGATAGATGACTGATTATTTTCATACTCTGCCAATTTTACAATAAAGTCAGGAATATTCTTTCACCTCTGCCTTCTGAGAAAAACTCTAGACTTCTCTTTATAACTATAAAATGATAAACTCCTTGAAGGTTAAGGCTATGCCATTATCATTTTACTACTTACCCCAACACAAAGTATAATACTTTGCACTAAATAGATGCTTAATAAATGTCAGGTAGAAGGATAAAAGCAGTTATATCCTAAAACTGGGGAGTGATCCTAGAAGACCCTGGGATTCAGATAGAGAATTTGACTTCTTGGGGATTGGATCTGCTGGTTTCTAAGGCTCCCTTCCAGATCTAACAGTCTATGTATCTGTCTCTGTGTCTCTCAGTCTCTTTTTCTCTCTGTCTCTCTGTGTGTCTTTCTGTCTCTGTCTCTCTTTCTGTGTGTGTCTCTTTCTGAATATTTCTCCTCTGTCTCTCTATCTCTCTGTCTCTGTCTTCCTTCTTTTCTTCTTTCTCTTCTTCCTTCTTCCCCCACTTCTTTCTTTCTCCTCTCTCCTTTTTATTATCTCATTCCCCCTACATCCTTCTCTCCCTCCACCTCTGTAACAAAGATTGCTTCAAAATAAACAAACAATTTGGCCTAGAATTTCTGCAAAATTTTGAACTAGAAAGTATAACTGTAAATGACCAATAAGAGCTAGGTCAAATTAAGCAATGTCCAGATTCCTACACTTAAAGTGTACAATTTAGGAGAGACAATACAGCATGGTAGACAAAGAACCAGCCTTGCCTGAGTTTAAGTGCTCTCCCTGTCTCTGATATAGCTGGCCATGTGACCCTGGGCTGGACAAGTCATCTACAGATTCAGTGCCCAAGGTCACTGTCTATGAGTTGTATAGAAGATAACTGATCAACATTTGTAGAAGGAGTTTTCTATACCAATAGAATCACAGGCTCACTGCCTGTCCTTACAGAGTTAATAGGCAGGATTTCCACAGCCCAAAGAGAAAGAATTTTGAATTCTGGTTGACTGAGAGTAGGTGTTGTAGAGGAGATACTAGAAGATAAAAGGTTAATGAAGAAGGGAAAAAAAGATATATCCTGGTTTCTTGGGTACAACTTTTGCAAGAAAAATCCCCTTTTCCTCTTTGGGTGGTAGCAGCTTAAAATCAGCCAAATTTAAAATACCAGGAACTTATCTGTTTGGGAGTTTCCCTGGATTAATCTTATCAGGACTTCTGAGAACGGGTCACTAGATTTGCATAATGCATTGTATAGTCTTACTGTTCTCTTCCATGTTGTCCTCTAAAAGATGGGATCCAAGATAAGCAGAGACTTTTCTAGTTGTGATAGAGAATAATTGTACTTTTGTATCATGTTTTCACATCTCTTAACCCATTTGATCATTGTTTAAGTTTCTGGGCATATTTCCTGTCTCAGAATCCTCATCATAATAAACAACTTTAATTAAAGGCTCATATTCTGGTTACAAGATAACAAATGTCAGGTTTTAATGTTCTCAAATTACCTCTGGTTTGAAACTAACCATAAGCTGTTGAAAGAAAAGCAAATTCCTTCATGAAATACCAGGTACTCAGACCTGACTAGCAGGTAGCCCCCTTTTTGATAATAATAATATAGTCATGATTAGAGAGACAGCATGGAATAGTGAATTAATCAGTCAACAATCATTCAACAAGCATTTATCAAGTGCTTACTATGCCAGGCTCAGTGCTGGAGATAGAAATATGATAAAAAAGAAACACTCTCTTTTTTCTTAGAGAGCTTATGGGGAAAGGCTACTTGTAAAAGGGAAGCTGAGAGGGGAAGAGAAAAAAGATTCCCAGAAGGGAGGAAGGAATGGTGGCAAAGTCTGGAATGAGGGATCATTGATGCCTTCTCCAAAATGAAGGTTTCCAAAAGAACTCATCGATGGGAGAAAGTACTCAAGTGGACAGAGAGGAGTGGCTAATATGCGGTGGTAAAATCTAGAGAAGGAGTAATGGATAGAGAGCCAGACTTGGGGCCTGAGTTCATTGCCTACCTTTGACAAATACTGAGTGTCTGAATCTGGGGAAACCACAATTTCTCAGAACCCTGGGCACCTCTCTTGAGCTCGAAGCTGCAGAGACTGGCCTGCATTAGTGCATGGAATTTCCTCAGTGGGAGTTCTTTGTACCAACAAAATCAGTAAATCAGTACTTTCCTCTAATGATACTGTATGGGACAGGTCGGGTGCAAGACCCCCTTCCCAATCAAATTAACTAATCGGAGACATCATCGAGTACAAAGAGAAAGCATTTATTTAATATCTGCAGGGAGAGGCCCTGACATACAACCAGGAGCCATTCCAACTCTCTCCATGTGCTCCTGGAACCTGACCTGCTTCTGGCTTGTCCAGGGTTTAAAAGGCAAAGGACAAGAGCCTTCTCATTGGATAGACTAAAAGGACGTCACCATCCTTGACTTATAATCACCGATGCTGGCTGCTTCCCACAGGCACTTCCTGCAACTTCCTGTATCTCAGGTTCAAAGATCATCCCTCCAAAAATCCCATTCTGGGAACACGTGACAATACTGATAAATACTTCATCCAATCAGTCCCATTCAATATGAATAACTAATAATTTTAAGTTATTAAACAATTATTTATAAGCTATCATAAATGTTATAATTTAATGAAATAAATATTAGTTATTAATTCATTCTGGGTAGTGGGGAAATGGATAGAATCCTAGAGTCAGGAAATATCCATTTTCCTAATCTAGGCTCAGACACTTACTAGCTATGTAAACTTGGGCAAGTTGCTTAACCCTGCTTGCCTCAGTTTCCTCATCTGTGAAATGAGCTGCAGGAGAAAAATGGCAAACCCCTCAAATATCTCTGCCAAGAAAACCCCAAATAGAGTCATAAAGAGGCAGACACAAAAAATGACTACAATAACAATTCATTCAAAAATACTATGTATAGAGCATTTTCATAAGTATTGGAAGAGAGATAAAACTTAGTCTCTAGGCACTGACAGTTGATACTTGCAATGAACATCAGAGAATCACAGAATCTCAGAGATGAAAAGGACTTCAGAAGCCATGTTCAACCTATACATAATCACAACATACCAAACAACTGGCTGTCTAGTCTTATTTCACTGGTCTCTAAAAAAACCAGGCAAACCAGGCCACCTTTGGATTGCTCCAATTTTTTGAAAGTTTCCCTTTCTTCAAGCATAAATTTGTTTCTTTGTGATTTCTGTCTATTATTTCTATTTCTGCCCCCTGAAATCAAAAAGGACATGCCCTTTTTCTTCTACGTGGTAGTTTATCCAATACTTGAAGACAATCACTATTTAATACAAACTCCCAAATTTCTTCGCCAGGCTAAATATCCTCAGTTCTTTTTGTCAGTTTTTATAAGAGCTGATTTGAGATGTTTCATCATTCTAGTTGTCTCTCCCTGGATGTTCATCAGTTAATCAATCTTACCTGACACATGGCATCCCAGAACTAAAAAATATTTGAGATATAGTTCCCCAAAAGGCAGAATGTAAAAGAACTACTACTTCTTTGATCCAGGATCCAATATTTCTCTTAATAGTTGGATGAAAACAATTAGTTCCAGCAGCTATGAACTTAGTTGAAGCAGACTCTGTGGAGTTCTTAGAGCTTGTCTAAACAATCAAAGACACTAAGGTCATCGACTGCATTCTGGGCCATCCCCACAATAATGGGGATTTCAGGGGGCAGAAATAGAAATTACTGAGCCATCCCCAGTAATAAGATGACTAGATTTCAGTGATTCTGGAAGAAAGAATGACTCTGTGCAACTCTGTCTCACTTAAATTAAATTCATGCATCAACTAAGACATCATGGTTTTTTTGGTTGGCTTTTTTTTTTTTTTCCTGAAGCAATTTGCTGAAGCCCAGGATCACATAGCTAGAGAGTGTTAGGTATCTGAGATCAGATTTGAACTCAGATCCTCCTGACTTCAGGGCTGGTGCTCTATCCACTATACCACTTAGCTGTCCCTCATGGTTCTTTTCAAAAATGAAGCATGAACAACAAACAATAATGCAACCCAAGGTAACATTAGTCTTTTCAACTACTTCATCACACTATTGACTCATATTGAGCTTCTAGTTCATGAAAAAACAGTTGTAGTCCTCAGATATTTTTCAGATGAAGTGATTTTGAATTTTTTTTGGACCCAAATGGAATGCTTTGCATGCATCCCTTTGCATTTTCATCTTATTGAATTCAGCTCAAAGTTCTAAACTCTTAAGACTTTTTCAGATCCTGACTCTATCAGTCATTGTATAAGTATACTCAGGGATGAACTGAAGCCGATTCAAACTGGCTCCAGAGAGAACTAATTCATAAATTGACAGTCTTAATAGAACTGAGATTAATTTATCACTTTTTATTTGTTTAGACTTAATATGTATTAATAATGCAGATTAAATTTAAATGTGTGTTCTTTCTGTCTTTTTTTTGAGAGATAAACTTATTATATATTGTTGAGTACACTCCTGACTAACCTCAGCTAATTTGAGAAGCATAATTTATCTGCCTTTATCCAAATTATTGACAAAAAATATATATATTTAAATAGCAGAAGTTCAAACTCTAGTCTCTGCAGCACTCCAGCAGAGCCTATCTTCTAAGATAGCAATAAGCCAGTAATGACCATTCACTGGATTCAGCCATCCAACCAATTTTTAATCAACCTAATGATACCTGTCTATTCTATCATCTTACTCAAATCTCTCTTCATATTTCCCATAATAGCTTGAGTAACTGTCTAAGGCATTGCTGAGATATAGATAAACTGCTTCTACACCACATCATTCCACTCATCTAATAATAATTCTATCAAGATCAAGCCAGATAATCTTTTTGCTACCATTGCTACTTTTTGGATGGCTCACTAACCATTCCTTCAATCATGTTTTGCATAATGACAGGAATCAAAGTCAAATTCTCCAGTCTATAGTTTGCATACTATATATTCTCTTCCTTTTTATGAAAACTGGAACATTTGCCTTTCTCTAATTCTTAAGAATTTTTCCTATTCACCATGATATTGCAAAGTTACCAATGGTAGCTCAGTTCTCTTCATAGCTTAAGATTGTTCCTCTGGACTTGGTGACTTGAAACCAAGGAATATCTAGGTACTCTCTAGCTTTCTCTTTACTTTTCTTGATTCTTAACATTTTAGCAGTCCTGATAATACAGAATAATAATTCTTATGATGCCAAGTATTTGTATTCATCCTTTGTTTCCCTGCATTTCTTTCTTCCTCTTTTTAATGTATTTCTTAAAAATCTAAGTTGGTTGATGAATTTCCTATGTATCCACCTTGGGCTTGTAATGTAAGTACCCTTTCACTTGCTCTTCAGAATTATTTCTTTTTTATATCTTTAGAATATCATTTCCAAGACCTCCTGGCCTGGCAACCTGGGCTATGGGATCCTACTTGCCATTTCTTTTAATCCTTTGAAATATATTTCTCTAAAATCTAAGATGCTTGTTAAACTTTGCTCTCCTTCAGTATCACTGGTTCTAAAATATCACCAAGATTCCCATTGTTTCTACCCAAACAATCAGTTTTTCTTTGTTTCTGGATCAAGAATAGCATTTCCTCCCATTGATTCCCTCATATTTGGGAAGATGAAATTATTATTAAGGCAAGTCTAGAAATCATTATTTGTTCTACTTTGGCAAAGAACTTATAGCTGAATAAATAAAGTCCTTTACTGTTACTAAGACATTTAAGTCTTGTCCTACTCTTTGTGACTTCCTTTGGGTTTTGCTTGATAAAAATACTGAAGTGGTTTGCCATTTCCTTCTCCAGATCATTTAACAGATAAGGAAACTGAGGCAAAAAAGGCTAAGTGACTTGCCCAGAACCACACATAGCTTGTGTTTCAGATTTGAACTCAGAAAGATGAGTCTATCATTCTATTCACTGTGCCACCTAACTGCCCAAATGATGTCTTAGATCATGACAATTTTATGCATCACATTTGTGATCTGTTCCCCAAATTCTGCACCATTTTCTTTCTTGGTCTAAGTATCATACTCCTATGTTACAGTGACAATATTGTTTCTATTTCTGCCTCTGTTGATCTTCACCCAAGTGTGTGCCAAATGCTTCCCTCCTGGATTTCCTCCTGGGAATGTATCTTCTTTATATATGGTGGTATACTTTCCTTCCTAGCCCAATTTAGCTCACCTGTTCTCTTTAAATTAAACGTCCCTTTGTGGAGCCACTAGAAAGTCTAATCCCCACCATAGTTTACCTACAAAGTCAAATTTGCCCTTTTGTATAGGATCTTTAGTTCACTAAAGTTGTTATTCTTGCTCATGCATTTTTGTAGACATAGAAAATCATGTGTTTCTCTGAATTTCTAGATCTCTCTCCTGTTAGTCTTCTTCCTATATTTATTTAGATATATTTAAGCAGTTTTCTCCAACTTTTAATTTTCAGTTTAGATTAGCCACTTGGATTAGGTTTGTTTGCATGACTTCAAATATAAATACCTTCTTAACAGCCTTTGTTAGATATACCACATCCTGGCCAGGACTGTTTTCATTCCTATAATTTTCAGTTATGGTCTAGAAATTCAAATTCTATTCTCAAATATTCTCTATTAAACCAGTGGCTTACTTCCTATTTCTGCCACCATGTGACATATTTCATGAGGGATTTGGAATTGTTCCTACAGTCAGGGCGATAGATGTGCAAGACAGCTGGGGCAATTTGAGTAAAAGAAATCATTTAATTGTAGAAGCCAGTGGACAAGAATAGAAGCTATTCTTTACACTAGAATAGAGGAATAGCTTTGTTCCAGAATGAATTCAAGATCCAGATTTCTGAGATTCACTGAATTTAAAAGTGACTGAATAGATGGACTGATGGAAAAATATTTATTAAACAATTACTGTGTTCAATGCCAAGCATTAGAGATAAAAAGCAAATCATTTCCAGCTCTCAAAAAGTTCATATTCTAATGGAAAGTTTTAACTCCAAGTCAAATGGTAGGTCTCATAATCTGTAGAGGTAGTAGCAAAGTAGAGGGTAATGGCTCTTAAAGGTCATTTCCACATCTGTTTCTGATGCTAAATCACTTAACAGTGTCGAAGACTTTGGGGACTACAATTTTCTTTCCTAAATCTATGGGCATTAGTATCTGAAGGAGCTATTGCCAGGCTGCATCTTCCCAGGGATATTTTCTCAGGATGGTGGCTGAGGGCACTGGTCTGGAACCAGGACCAGTTGAATGGGGGAAATAGTGCTTTACTTGTCAATCTGTGGCAGTTGGGAATCAAAATCATTGAATCACTTTGCTTACCTTGCAGATAGAGACTTGGAGGCCCAAAAGACAAATATAATATTTGTCCAACATCACTCAGACCATATGTATAAAAGCCAGGTTTCAAATTCAGGTTCTCTTTCTTCCAAAGTCAATGTTTTCTCCACTATACCATTTTGCCTTATGTTTCCAGAGTTTTATTTTTGTTTTCTTCCCCATGGAGAACCTGAAAATATAGAAAAATAGTGTATCACTATGAGCTCCCGTTGGGATTAACTGATTTATGCAACTTATTGTCAGGTAATTATACTATGTCTTCAGCCTATGGCATCAGCCATCAACTTCCTATTGGTTCATACAACTATATATTTGCTGAGTACCTTCAGTCAATAAGTCAATAAGCAGTTATTAAGCACCTACTGTACATAATAAATCTAATTTGCCTCAGTTTCTTCATCTGAACAATAAGCTGGAGAAGGAAATGGCAAACCATCCAGTGTCTCTGCCAAGAAAGCTTCAAATGGAAGATATTGTAAAGAGTTGGACACAACTGAAAAACAACTGAATAATAAGAAAATAGGCTTACAGATCAATGGATTGATATAACAAAAAGAAATGCACTTCATATACATACAGTTGGAGAGAATCATTATGTTCTTCCCTATCAGTGCAGAAGATCTATTTACAGATCTGTGATCTGTAAAATGATCATAGAATGTCAGAACTGGAAGGAACATTACAGAGTCCCTAATATAATCCCTTCATTTTACAAATGAGGAAATTGAGATCCAGACACACGTAATGTCCAAGGTCATAAAGGTGGTGAGAAAATGCAGTAGAAGGCTGCTTGGCAGCTGTCCTAACTCAGCTATCAAGATGATATAAAAAATTGATCAAGCACAAACAAGAGATATTTTTAAAATGTAAGATGCACTTGGGCAAGGACGCATGATGTGAAATCAGACTCAAGAAGATTTGCAATCAATAGACAGCCTGGCGCCTCTCTCTGTCCCTCACAGTAAGACTTATCCTAGATTGTGATGATGGTCAATGTGAAGGAAGAATCTCCAAGGTCAGAGAAGCAGAGATTCAGCTCCCTGTGATTGTTTTTCTCCCCAAATACTACCTGCATTTTGGCAAATGGCAAGAAAAAAAGGGGGGACTGTTTCTATGATGTATGTCTATTTCACATTTGACCACTTTGTGTTTTTTTTTAACTTTTCCCCCTCTTCTATTTTACAACCTTGTTTTTCCACTCACCTAGTTACTATACCCATCATCATACTTTAGCAACCAAACCCAGCAGGAGTTGCAGAAGGACTTGGCCCATTATAGCAGCAAAAAGGGGATTCAAAGTTAGTTCTCCTGACTCCAGATCCAGCATCCTTCACAAGATTCAGCTGGGAGTTTGCCTAACGAAAGCCTGAGTTAGATCTTTGGTTCCCAACAAGAGACCTGAAAGCTACTTGGTACTTCAGAGCACTCATTATTATTGTTGTTGTTGTTGCTTTCAGTCATGTCCAACTCTTCCTGACTGAATGGGTATGAAGGGAATGGGTTTTCTTTGCAAGGATATTAGAATGGTTTGCCATTCCCTTCTCCAACTCTTTTTTACAATAAGGAAACTGAGACAAAAAAGGTTAAATTTTTTTTATCTTTATTCCCAATTATCATTTCAAATCCCAATTTTGTCTCAATTACCAATTACTAATACTTAGCAAAATGCTTGGCATATAACAAATATTTAATGAACATTCATTGAATAAATGAATGACCCTCTTTCTTCCATAAAGTATTATAAAACAGCTAGGTAGTGCAGTAGATAAGGCTACCAATCAATTTTAAATCTATATATACATATGTGTATATGAATATGTATAGCATTTGTATATACATATACATATAAATAGATAGATTTCTATTTTTTTACTTGCTTCTCCTATGTAAATCACCATAAGGACCATTATTTGGGATGTATTGACAAGAATTAAACTATTCACAATGTCAGAGAAAACTGTCAACACTGATAATTGGAATAGGAAAAAAAGGCAATTCATTGCTGAAATTTTGATACTAACTATAGCTATAAATTTTAATAAATTCACTTGAATTCATGCCTGTTTTTCATGTTTGGTGATAGCTATTATTTCTATTATTAAATGTGTTAATAATAGAAATATGTTACAAGTTTTTTGTGGGGGTTTTTTTTAATACTACACTAACCTGGATGCTCTCAGCCCTCACAATTTGTTATTCATATCATATGGTCATCAGCTCAAAATTTTAAAAGTTAGTGGGAATGTTTTCGTAAGGTCTTACTTCCAGGTCCTTACTGCCCATAATTAACATAATTTCTTTGGCTTAGAGCATATTTTCTATAAGACCTTTGGTAAAACATTATAATTATTGACACATGAGTTTTGATTAGTTTATCAAAATTTCTAGCTATAATCTGTTTTTTATTGAAGTCTTTTATTTACAAAGCATATGCATGGGTAATTTTTTAACACTGACCTTTGCAAAACCTTTTGTTACAAATTTTCCCCTCCTTTCCTCCACTCCCTTCCCTAGCTGGCAGGTAATCCAATACATGTTAAATATGTTAAATCCAATATATGTATACATATTTATACAGTTATCTTGCTGCACAAGAAAAATCAGATCAAAAAGGAAGAAAAAAATGAGAAAGAAAAAAATGAGAAAGAAAACAAAAATGCAAACAAACAACACAGAGAAAGTGAGAATGCTATGTTGTGTTCCACACTCAGTTCCCACGGTTCTCTCTCTGGGTGTAGCTGATTCTCTTCATCACTAAACAAGTGGAACTGGTTTGAATCCTCTCATTGTTGAAGAGAGCCATGTCCGTCAGAATTAATCGTTGTATAGTCTTGTTGTTGTCATGTATAATTGACAGGGATGAACTCTGAAACTCTCCTCTGACAGAGACCCACCCTTCAGGGCAATTAAGTGATTTCATTCTGTCGGAAATCTTGGCGGGGACTAGCTGCACCCTCTATTGAGTTGATGATTAGCCCAAGAGCACTCCCAGTACCTCGAACTTAAGTGATCTCATTCAGTTGGAGATCTGGGCCTGATATTCCTATTGAATGGCTTGAAACTCCAAGTACTCTCTTTTCTACTGAAAATCTAGGCAGGGCAAAGGGGGTGGGGGTAGCGGGGAAGGAGAGGAGCATTGACAACACTGAGGGATTCTCATTCAATTTTGAATGGAAGCTCTAGCCTCAGACTTCTATAAAGAACAATTCTGAACTCCAAATCCTGCAGAAGTCTGAAGTAGGATTATGCTTTGCCAACGAAGCTCTCTTGACAAAGCTGCCTATCAGGCTTTTTGCCCATTGTGAAGATCTTCTCTTCTCAGTGTTAACCTTTATTTCCCTAACACTACCTTTTGCCATTAAGGGGTCTGTCTTCCTAGCAAAGCTGGCTTCTCAGTGCAAATAAAAATCCCTTTTACAATTCAGACTTTTTGGGTTCATGAATTCTTTCATGTTGGACCTTCATCTCCAACCAGAGGGGATCCCCACTTCACTTCTCACACCTCTTCATTACCACTAGAACTGCATCATAATGATCTACTCGTTCTGCTCACTTTACTCAGCATCAGTTCATGTAAGTCTCTCCAAGCCTCTTTGAAATCATCCTGATGGTTGTTTCTTCCAGAACAATAATATTCTGTGACATTCATAAACCATAATTTATCCAGCCATTCTCCGATTGATGGGCATCCATTCAGGATCCAGTTTCTAGCCATTACAAAGAAGGCTGCCACAAACATTCTTGCACATGTGGGTCCCTTTCCTTCCTTTAAGATCTCTTTGGGATACAAGCCCAGTAGAAACACTGCTGGATCAAAGGGTATGCACAGTTTGATCATTTTTTAAGCAGAGTTCCAAATTTCTTTCCAGAATGGTTGGATCCATTCACAGTTCCACCAACAATGTATCAGTGTCCCAGTTTTCCCACATCTCCTCCAATATTGGTCCTTTTCGTTTCTTGCCATCTTTCTAGCTATAATCTCATGGAGAAGGGAGTGCTGGGAACATTTTGATAGGCACCAGAGATCACCAACAGTCAGAGTGATAAAGTCCTTGGTCTTTGGTAGCTAGGTGGGCATTGAGAGAAAGCCTAAATTATTATAAACAATGTGGAAGCCAAGCTATTCCCTGAGGAGCATTGATAGAATTGTAAGTGGATCTTTTGATTTTGATAAGACCTTTTGTTATCCTAAGTAGGACTTTATTGTAGTAGACCCTGATTGAATTCCTTGTTCAATTCTAAGCATTGACAAAACCTACAAATTATTATATTTTCCCCCATAAAGGAACCTACTATATTGTAAACTCACTAAACTCCTTTTTTTAGGGATTTATGACACTTTACGACATCATGGACTCATTAGAAATATGCCAAACTTTGATAGCATCTTTCTACTGGTAAACCATGGATTCCACTCGGGAACTTGGCTCTCTTCTTTCCCCTTGTTAACTGCTAAAAAATCCTTTTCTTTGATAAAGAAACAAAACAAAACAAAACAAAAAAAATATGGATTTAACCTAATGTTAGTAGCATAATAAAATCTTTGCCTTTTGATTTGGAGATGGTCTAAGCCTACACATTCTTTTGATACCATTCAACACTGACTTATAACTCCATTCTACTTTTGTTGCCCAATAGTCCCTCACCCAACATTTGATGGCAAAACCCCATCATTAGGATTCTGAGAAGAGTCCCAGAAAAAGTACCCAGGGCATCCTAAAGGCAAACTTTCTCTATTTCTCTGTGAGAGTGACCTTCAGACAAAGTTCCTGTAACCAGAATTTTAAGGCCAGCATTTTCCATAAAAGATAGAAACTGGAGAATCCCCAGGGAGAAAAACAAATCTCTGTGTTTAGCTGACTGGGCTATTGCATGAACTAACACAGTTCAGAGAAATGTACCCTTCAGCTGGCCACCAAGTGTTGTTTTTTGTAGCAAAGGAAAACCCAGAGGCAGTGAAGAAATGTGAGAAAAGAATTAGTAGTTCCAGCACAGTCTTAAAATATTCTCAGGGAGGATACTTCTTAAAAGCCTCTATTTTCCGTTCTCATCTCTCTCTCTTTCAGGCCGCTGGGCAGTCCCCACTTTAAGGATGAATAAAGAGAAACAAAAGGAGTTTTCAGAAAGATGAGGCAGGCAGCCAGAATCCTGTGTTGAGGAGGTGAGTTTCAGAGGGAAGAGCAAAAGAAAGAAGTAAGTAATGTTATCACAGAGGAAAGGTGGGAACTCAACTTTGCTTCCAATGGAATATGAAATTCCTACAGAACTTAGCATACACTTTAGCATTTAACTATATACTACCTAATTTCCACTAACCCTCTTTAATATTGCTTCATGAGCTTTGGTCTAGTCTTCTTACTTATATGGAAAATTACTTGGCTAAAATTATGTGCACTATTATTCCCCAAGTTCTGCTGTCTCTTTCCCATTTCCCCCAACCTTCACTGTCATCACCACTATCATCAAAATGCCTAGAAAATGCTAAATATAAATTGGTTCATTAAAAATATCTCAGTTGACTGATTTTTTAAAATTATTATTTAAGTGATAAAAATATGTAATTATCCATCAACAAAGATTTATTGTTTCTTGATGATGTTTCTTGATGTTGTTGTAGCACCAAATGTTGGAGTTTAATCTTGTGAAGAATGGCCATTCTCTTTGGCAAAAGGTAAGTATAATTAGGAGAAGAGGTTACAAACAAAATGAAATGATACAATCAATTAATATCAGGAATGGTAAATATTAAATAGAGTTGGAAAGCATATAGCAATCAATGATGGAAAAGACAAATTTCCTAGTGGAACTTACAGTTAGCCAGGAGAAAGGAAACACCCCCATGAATCTGAAGTGTGCCCTTAGCACATCAAGAGGCAGAGTGTCATGGCAGACAGAACCAAAAAAAGTTTAGCAAAGATGACATGGGCCATAAGCAGATTTGTAGGGAAATTTCAGACAAGTACATGACTAGTATTTCTGAAAGGATATAACTGGGCTATCTATGACCCCCACAGATGGTAGACCTCAGGGACTTGACAAAACTTGGATTTCTGACTGGATGACCTCCCCAGAGGGTGGGAACATGGATCTCTATCAGAGCCTTTTTCCTGCCTGCCCCAGGAAACAATTCCATCAATGTTCTAGTTTCTCTCTGCCAACCCCAATCAGTCATCTGACCTCATCATTTACTATGTATGCCAGGCACTAGAATGCAAAGTTAAAAGTTCCTGCTTCCAATCTGGAATTATGCCCAAAAAATTATCAAATTGTGCATACCCTTTGATCCAGCAGTGTTTCTATTGGGCTTATATCCCAAAGAAATACTAAAGAAGGGAAAGGGACCTGTATGTGCCAAAATGTTTGTAGCAGCCCTGTTTGTAGTGGCTAGAAACTGGAAAATGAATGGATGCCCATCAATTGGAGAATGGCTGGGTAAATTGTGGTATATGAATGTTATGGAATATTATTGTTCTGTAAGAAATGACCAACAGGATGAATACAGAGAGGACTGGCGAGACTTACATGAACTGATACTAAGTGAAATGAGCAGAACCAGGAGATCATTATACACTTCGACAACGATATTGTATGAGGACATATTTTGATGGAAGTGGATTTCTTTGACAAAGAGACCTGAGTTTCAATTGATAAATGACGGACAAAAGCAGCTACACCCAAAGAAAGAACATTGGGAAACGAATGTGAACTATCTGCATTTTTGTTTTTCTTCCCGGATTATTTATACCTTCTGAATCCAATTCTCCCTTCGCAACAAGAGAACTGTTCGGTTCTGCAAACATATATTGTATCTAGGATATACTGCAACATATCCAACATATAAAGGACTGCTTGCCATCTAGGGGAGGGGGTGGAGGGAGGGAGGGGGAAAAAAATCGGAACAGAAACGAGTATCAATATAATGTAATTATTAAATAAAAAATTAAAAAAAAAAAAGTTCCTGCTTCCCAGGAGCTTCTGTAACTTAGGAGAAAGTTTAAGATGGTTCCATAGTTCTGAGAGTCATCTACCATCAAATGGTGGTTGCTCCCTATAGTGGCGGTTTATAAGGTTATAGAGAGAAAGAATAGGGAGAAAAGAGAGGAAGCTCCAAAACAAAATCTTGGGATATACTTATCATTAGTGAGTATGACACAGAGAGTGAATTAACAAGGCAGAAAGACAAGAGGTGACTGCACATATGGGTAAAGACAGCAACAAGAAGACTTAGTAAATATATGAATCAGTACCTTCCTTTTCTTATAAATAGTAGCAATAATAATCATAGCTAGCATTTATATAAAATGCTATAAAGGCTTGCAAAGCACTTTATGCAAATTAATTAATTTAATCCTTATAACAATCCTACCAAGTAGATATTATTAGTGTTCTCATTTTGCAGATAGGAAAACTGAGATACAGTGAGAGGTTAAGTAACATGCCCAGGATCACATAACTTATAAGTAGCTGAAGTAGGATTTGAAGTCTGGTATTCCTGACTTTTAGGAAGGTTGATTATTTGCTAACTTAGTGATAATTTCATTCTTCAAAACATAATGAAAATAGCAAAAGGAATTGCTATTTTTGAACCCACTTCTAACAAACAATTAAGAACTTGACAAGATGAAATGGTGAATGGTGAAAAGGAAGTAGGAACACCATCATAGAGTCTGTGATAGAAATAAGGAGAAAGGTAACTATGATCTAATATTCAATTTAATTTTTTAAATTTTTAAAGAGTTCAAAGTAAGCATAGATAGGCCCTATTGGCCTACAATACCATCAGAATAGTCCATCCAATAGAAATGAGATGGTGGCAAGACAATAAACACAAAGTAGGTGTTAATATAATTAAATATGAGCATGCATGAGGAGCTCATTAACCAACCTAAAGATTTGTCTAAGAGATAAAAACAAGAGAAAGAAACTTAGGAGTAGCTGCTGAATAAGAAAAATGAGGGACAGAAAAAGCAAATTACATAACAATTATTTTTCCTCTGCTTCCTCTATCACAAGGAGACTCTTCTAAGTAAGAAAGTAGAACAAAAATGATTAGAAGAGATCTGAAATCCAGCATAAAAAACGTATAACAGAAACTAAGTGCCCTCAATGAATTCGAGTCACCAGGCCCAAGCAGACTATAGACTAGAATATCAAAAGAATTGATGAATATGATTGCTGAACCACTGTCACTGAACTCTGAAATGTTGATTAGAACAAAAAAATTTCAAAGGTAAAGATGAGCAAATGTAATCCTAATTTTCAAAGAGGGGAAGATTATTTATTCAAACTATATGTCAATGAATTTGATTTTGACTCTTGCCAAATTCTAATGTCATCAAAGAGATGATTTGTAGACATTTATAAAGGGATCTAAGTCACAGACCATGACTTTCTAGTATAATTTTCTCTTGAAAAGAAGGTTTTAGATTGTTAAATCAAGGGATGCCATGAGCAAAGCACATCTGGATTTTGTCAAAGTATGAGACAAGGCCTTATCATATCCATACAGACAATTTTTCTAGTTTTCCAGGTCTAACTTCTTAGAATGGAAAGGTGATCTGTCTTTTCCATTCATTCTTCCACATTTAGCAGCAAATGTTCTCTAATGACAATAATTATGTGTTAAACATTACCCCTATCTCACTAAAGGGGCAGGTAAGTAACACAGTGGCTAGAGTATCAGGCTTCTCAGGAAGGACTCATCTTCATGAGTTCAAATCTGGCCTCAGACACATATTAGCTACGAGATTCTGGGCAAGTCATTTAACCCTGTTTGCCTCAGTTTCCTCATCTGTAAAATGAGCTAAAGAGGGAAATGACCAACTACTCCTGAATCTTTGCCAAAAAACTACCAAAAGGGATCACAAAGAGGCAGACAGGACTCAACAACAACATCACTAAAACCTAAAAGGTTTTTTTAAACATGATTCATGATTCACATATATAGTGGTGTTTGTTATAGGTTTGACATAGAACCAGCTGTCTCTCAGAAGAAAAGTGAGCAGAAGGAATGGAATGACGCCAAGTTCCTTTTGGCAGGTACTTGTAGACTGAGGGGCATGCTCCTTTTGGCCTATGGAGTTTCTGTTTCTTCAACAGCCTTCTCCATACCAATCAATTCAAACACTACCATCCATGTGGAGGAAGATGAGAAATCTATAATGAGACTCTTTATATAGAGCAAAATCTCCATTTCTAACATGAGTCTTTATTAGTAGGTCCCTACTCTTCAGGTATGATGATTTAGGGGCATTCATTGACCAAGGTTCATGAACCAACTTTCCCCACACTTTTGATTGGTTTTTGAAGATAGTCATGTCACATTTCAAGACCTCAAATGACATATTAGACATATGTTCTTGAAGACAACAATGATGAAGCTAGATGTTATAATTGACCTAAAGATGCTATTAAGATAGTAATATTAGGAGGCAGCAATTTACTAAAGTTGTGAAGTTTTCTCAGTTTAGATGTTATTATATATCCTGAGAAGGACTTTGATAGAAATCAATTCTCTAGAGTTGGAGGTAGGAAAGGACAATATCTTTTGCAGAAATCCTGTTCAATGTTTAATACAATCTTATGAGACAAGAAGCATGTGGACTTCAAAGAAAACTTATTTTTAAAGATTCAGACCAAACAAAAGATTGGAATAAGTTTCTTCTGCTTAGTGGCGGAGTCTCTCAAAATAGAGGCTGTACTTGAAGTTTTAATAGACATAATGATGACACTGATGATTATAGTGATTAAAAACATCATTTCATGCTTAATACTTGGTTATATTCAATTCAATACTAATATGTAAGTTGTCTTCCACTAGTTTTTAAATTGTTTTGTAGAATCCTAAAATCTCAAAATTAGCATAGGTGTCAGAAATAGCTGTTTCATTCCTACCCAAAGCATACATCCCTCCTACAATGAACCTTTACAGTGACTGTTCAGCCTCTGATGGAATATCATGAGTGCCAAGGAAATCTGGCAACCAAAACTCCACATTCCATCTTGAAACAGCATGGAAACTAACTATAATCCTATTTCACTTTTCAGTAACTATAGCTGTTTGGAAATGGAGCTCAAATTACCATCCTTCATATTTAGTTTTGTCCTTAGATAAGCAGAAGAATCCTAATGCATTTTCTACTCTGAGATCCTACACTGATCTCAATTCTGAGATTCTTGAAAACAGCAGTCATGTTCTCCCTATGACTTTTCTTCTCTAGGACAGACTTCCCAGTTCTTTCAGACTTTCTTCATTTGTCATGATCTTAAGGATTTCCACTCTCCTAGCTCCCTGTTCTTGATACTCTTCCATTAATTACACTTAACCCTTTCACATTGTGGGGGTTAGGAACTAGCCACCCCTAAACTCTGGAAATTCTTTGGTCTTCTCTTCATATCAGAGAAGTCTGATTTTTTTCTTTTTTTTTTTTTAAGAGTGCTTACACCCTTAATGTAAAATTTGGGTTAAGTATTTGGCTGTAGGCTCTGCTAGCCTTCCTTTGTCATCTACAACTTCTGCAAAACTCCCTAAGAAATCCCATTTAATTTCTTATGCTGATCCATAATATATCAAAACTGCAATGGGGAATATTGCAATGTGGAATGGATAATTGTAATACTCTTCCTAAAACATGGTTCCCAGAATCATACACAATACTCTGAACAGCCTAATGACAATTCAATAAGAACAACCACTTCTCTAGTCCGAGACACCTTCAATGTTGACTAAGACTGCATTAAGCTTACTGGAACAAACCCCTTCAAATAAGCAGTTTCCTGTTCAAAATAATCATTCTGGGAGATTAATATCTTTATTACTGTTGGTTTCTTCCAACATACTGACATTCCAGGCATGATCAAAAGATTCTTGGAACTCTTCCTTTGGCTTTACTTCCAGAGCCTATAGCATGTTCTTTTCAGTGCCCTCAGTGGTGACAAATCTTTATCCTTTGAGGGTGGATTTTGCTTTATTTTAGGAACCAAATTGAAATCAAATCTGGTAAATTAAGCTGGTGCTCAAAATGAACAATGCTGATATTGGGTAGAAATGAGACATAACTATAAAGAAATAATTATTAAATTTTTCATGGAATTTGTTAATTGACTCTGAAGGCAATTTCCTGATTCAACAAGTACTTATTAACTGCCTACTATATGCCAGATACTTAATGATACAATATGGGATAGAAATACAGAACTGAGAGAAATCTTTTCCTCAAAAGGCTTACATTCTACCAGGTAAATAAAGATCGGTTATAGTTACCCATTTATGTTCATCTATGTATATATTTAGACATATACAAATATGTATACAAAGTGACTAACATCTGGAGAAATCAGAAAAGATCTCTTAAAGAAAGTGATTCTAGAGCTGAGCTTTTAAGGGAGTGAAGAATTCCAAGGGCAGAAGTGAGAAACCAAAGCATGACAAAAAAGACAAGTACAATCTATAGGATAGTCACAGAGTGTCTTGAATGGGATATTCAGGAAAAAGCAAATATATTAATTTGTCTGGAAGGAAGGAATTAAAGAAATAAAATATTAGTGTGTGCCTACTCTATGCCAGGCAGTGTAAAATGCTTTACAAATATCATTTCATTTGATCCTCACAACAACCCTGTGAGGTAGATACTATTATGATCCCCATTTTATAGTTGAGAAGCTGAGGCAATCAGAAGTAGTTGAGTTGAAAATCCTGACTTCATGCCTAGTGCCCTATTTTATCACTGTCCTGTCCCAGAGTATATGAGAAGGAATAATGTTTGATCAGTTTAGAAAGACTGTGAACAGCTTTAGATGTCAATTGAAGGGGCTTATATTTTATTCTAGAAGTAGTAGGGAACCATTGGAGCTTCTTGAGCAGGGGTATGCTATGGTCACATCTCTGATTTAAGAATATCAATTTAGTAGCTATGTAAAGAATGAAAAGGAGGTAAGCTGAAGGCAGGGAGACCAATTAGAAAGCAATTGAAATTGTAATGAGAGCCTGAATTAGAGTGGCAATAAAGTGAGTGGACAAAAGGTAATGAATATGAATGATATTGGTGAATTAGAATCAATGGGAATTGGCAAATGGATTAGGTATTAGGAGTAAAAGAGTTCAGAATCAAGGATGACAGATTTTGGTAACTGGATAATGTGAAAATTGGAATAGTAATACTTTAGGGGAAAACATCTTGGGAGGAGGAGTAAATTTTGGAGGAAAGAATAAGTAAGTTCTCACTAAGTTTTGCAAAGTCACCTTCCAATAATTCACAAAGAGATAAATATTACTAGAACTTCGGTGTGAATAGAAATGCATTTCTGTAGTGTTCTCTTCTTTTCAAAAATATGATGGTTCTCTGGGAGCAGGTTTTTCCGGGGGGGGCTTCTGGAGGCAACCTTAGTTTCAGTTCAAATCAATAATCACCTCAAATGCAGCCAGTTTATTAAAAGTACAGTTCCTTTATTGTCTCTTCCAAAATAGCCCCATAAGCTTTCCTTGGTTCCGACAGCTCTTGTTGCTCGTCCTTTGCCTCTGCTTCTGCCAGCTTCAGCTTCTCCTCTTCCGAATCCCCAATTCTACCCAACTGGAGTCTCTAGCTTCTCAATCTCCTCAACTGACTCCTCCACTGACTCAGCTCCTTTTATGCTCTTTTAGAGGTGTAAACTCAAAGGTTGACTCCTCCTCTGAAAGTGGGATTGTGGAAAGTGTAACTTCGTGAATCTCCCAGACTTGTGAACTCTAATGTGTGAATTCTCAAAGGTGTAAACTTAAGCATTGTTTCTATCAATTCCAGTGAGTTAACATCTTGTTTCAAGTTCTGGTTCATAACACATTTCAATGAGTTTAACAACTCACAGAAAAGGAAAATCTGGAAGATCTTTAAAAAGAAAGGAAAAGGGAACCAATGCTGATTTGAACTTAACATGTACTTGAAAGGAAAGTTATCTGTGTCTCCCAAAAGGTATAAGACTCATTTTGGTGATTGTGAGTTAACTCTTTCAGGCTTCAAGGATATATTTGAGCATATCAAGAGAAAGTATTTATTAACCAAATCTTGAAAAATTTTCATCATCTCCTCCACTCACTGTCTTCTAAATGCTTCCTATTATCTCCGCTGCCTATTTAAGGCTGCTTCTTATTCAGTCCTTGGCAGAGAGAACATCCATGTAGGACACAGTCTTCAGATATTTAAAGACTCTTCTCCACACTAAATAAACTCAGACCAAAGTCCAATCCCCAAAGATGGAATGAAGAAAAGCTCCCAATAGGTACTTAAAGATTAAGGGAGTAAAGTCCCTTTAAGAGCTCAACTAAAGATACAGTTTAGTATCTTTACAACACTCCAGTAACTGAAAATAGCAGAAGGCTCAGATAAGTTTGCCTTACCTATATCAAACCCCTTTGTTCTATTCTATACTAGCTTATGCTTAGATTCCCAAGATTGCAACTGTTTTCTCTGAGAGATACTGTAGAAATCAGGGATATAACATCTCTCTAGCTTTGTAGCTTAGAGAGGGAGGGAGAATAGCAATGCTGGATGCATTAGCGTGTAGAGCGATACCGTGAGTAGAGAATACTAGAACACAGACCAGATCTCAAAAATACAGAATGGAGAGGGTGAAAACAGTACTGAGACTTCCATGATGCTGCTGAAAATGAGAGAACTAGGGGTAAAAGGAGACAAGTCCCAGGGAATCACTCATTTGCCCCTACAGCACTTGGTGCCAGGAAAGGCAGTAGGGGAGGAGGAGACACAGCCATCCCTGGGAAGACCCCGTCCCAGCAGGCAGAAGTTATGGAAAAGAGAAGGTGCAGGCAGCAAGCTCATGGCTTCTCAGAAAAAAATTTATGGGGCTTTGTTGGAAAAGGAAAAAGGAAGGAGGAAGAGCAATGGGACAGCAGAAATGTTGACATAAAGGATGCATTGATCCTAATATAAACTGTACCACTAAAATGAGATCTAGAATCATAGATTTAAAACAGGAAGGAGCAGTCATTGAGTTTGTTCTTGTTTTATTACAGATGAGGAAATGAAAGCCCAAAGGGAAAAAAGTACCTGACTTAGAATTACACAATAACTCTGGGATTCAATCAGCATCTCTGACTTCCAGTCCTGCAGACTGGGTGAGACTAGGAAGGCCTGGGATCTAATCCTGGGTCACATGAGCATGAACAAAGCATTTCATATCACTAGGACTAGGGGAGGAGTAGCTTGGGCTCTAAAGTGTCTTCCTGCTTGAAAAATCTATGGAAATCCAGGAATACACATACAGAGAGAGAGAGATCTGTATGCATGTATATATTCATGTTATATGTAAATATGTGTGTGTGTGTATATCTGTATGTATCCATATTGTGTGTGTGTGTGTGTGTATATATATATATATTTATGTACATATATATGTATGATGTATCTGCATTAATATATCTGCATGTATGTGTATGTATGTGTGGAGATATATATATATATATATATATATATATATATATATATATATGTGTGAAAATTAGTTGTTGCAGTAGATTGAATGACCCTAAGCAAGTTACTTAACCCTATTTGCCTCAGTTTCTTCATCTGTAAAATGAGTTACAAAAGAAAATGGCAAACCATTCTAGTATCTGGGCCAAGAAAACACCAAGTAGGATCACAAAGATTTGGATGTAACTGAACAAGAACAACAACTTCAAATTCCAACTGATCTCCCAAGGTCATGGGGAGGAAAGAACATGGCAGACCTTTAAGCATGCTATCAATGTAAATTGTTATTATTTCTGTAACAGACTTGGGCTTAAATGACCTTTGAAGCTGAGCTAGTCTAGGATTCTTTAACTCCTGCTGATAAGTTCCCTAGCTTGCCTCACACTTAATACTAGTTGTCCTTTTCCAACCAAATGGGACCATGATCAGGTTTAATACAATTCCTGGTCATTCAGTGGTAACTCACACCAAATCTATGACAAGCCACGAGCAAGTGGTCAGCTATCTGTCTGAAAAGAGATTTGGAGGACTTCCAGTTCTCCACTCTGCCCAGAAACACAGAAGCAATACTTGATATTAGATAAATAATAACATCCCATATAAAACATCGCAAAAAATAATATCCCTTCAGACAAAATAATAATGTCAATTCTAGGAACTCACAGATCCACACATGGCACTTCCTTGTATTTAGCATTTTTCAAATGTTTTTCAAATTGCTTTCAGAGGAATCAGGCATCACTGACAGTCCTGCAAATCTAGAAATTATTCAGTAATAATTATTGCTTCCTGAACTAGAGTGGTCTCTGGATAGGCTTGGTACAAAAATCCCCATTGCCACAATGATGAGAAGAAAAGAAATGGCTTGAAATCAAAGCAGGTAGGATTTTGGTTAGATAGGAAAATCTGCTTCCAAACAATTCTCATTAAGGAGACAGTAAGGACAATGATGTATGATAGCTTATGGTTGTATGCAAGTTTAAGGTTTATAAAGCCCTGAATATACATTATTCTGCTAAATGTTTACAACAGTCATTCAAAATATATAGTTTATCATATGAGATCAGAAACTGATCTCTCTTTTGATCTTCACAATAACTCTGGGAGAAGGGTGTTATTATTCTACCCATTATACTATTGAGGAAACTAAGACAGACAGCATTTAAATGACTTTCCCAGGGTCATAAATATGTCTAAGGCTGAATGTGAACTCAGGGCTTCCCGATTCCAGGCCCACTTCTCTGTCTACTGTGCCATCTAGGTGTCTTGTCCAAAATTATCCAGGAAGCAAGCAGAAAAGCCAGGACTTAAACCCAGATTTTTAAATCCCATATCCAGCCATCTTTCCCTTTTATGATACTTCCTCTTATATAAATTCCTGAGAAAATTATGGAAACTGCTTCCTTAAAAGTTTCACAAAAAAGTTCAGTTTCCATCTACTTAGAATGGTTTGCTGCAGTCAAACAGATAAAATTACCTCTGGAAAAGCTCTCCTTAGATTAAATAAAAACTTGGATATAGGGAAAGGTTGAGAGAGAAGGACATATCAATCAATAAACAAGCATTTATTAAATACCTGTTATGTTCCTAGTACTAGCCTAGGTGCTGGAAATACAGATTAAAAATTAAACATTTTTTGTTCTTAAGGAGTTTGCATTCTTTTATTGTTAATATGCAACATGGAAATGTAATGTAGAGAATAGAATGTTGAATTTGGCATAAGGGAGACTAAGTCCAAATTCTCTTTTTGATCCTTACTAGCTATTTGACACAAGGGTAAGTTACTTAACATTTAGCCTTAGTTTGCCAATCTGTAAAATATGAAAAATAAAATTTCTAGTACCTTTCTCACAGTGTTGTCATGAGACTCAGGTGAAATGAATATAAATAAAGTATTTGATAAAATTTTAAAGGTATATAAATGGACACAATAGTCCATGAAAAATTGAAAATGAATTTCACACGTAGGGTAGTGGAGAAGTACATGGTGGGTATGAGGAGGCTACCACAGCTAAGCAATGATCAATGATAAATAGACATAAAAGATTCCACCAGCAAAATATAAAATGGAAAAAGATGGACTGCTAATGTGGTGAGGGCAAGTGATGACAGATGTGCAATTCATAAATTCCAATGTTTTCCTCACCATAACTGAAGAAAGCCATGTCAGCCTCCAATACTTGAGGTAGATCCCACTATTGTAAATTGATGAGAGATTTAGAGAAGAACCCTAAAAGGATGAGCAGGCATCACTGAGTTGCAATGTAGGACATTTAAGGAAAAATAATAAATTTATGAGGTTACAGACTTATTTTGAGTATAAATGCCAGTTATTGTTTTATGATAGATGTTTTAAAATCTCTGCTAAAATTCTATTTTAGGGCAGAATGTAGTAGTAGGTAGAGAGTAGGACTTTAGGCTGCTCTCTAAGATTGTAAATTTCAGGGAAGTTACTAAACTTAACTGATTAGTGCAATTTCCTTTTCAGGGAATTTTCTAAACCAATGAAATCACAGATCAGGACTCTATCCTTAACCCTTGAATGCCTCACTTAAATATCTCACTATAGTGAGATATTTAAGGACCCTGGTCCTTAAAGTCTCTTAGGGTTTATAGAGACTCTCTCTCAGTGGAGTTCAAGTTTTAAAACTTGTTTGCACCAAATACTTATACCATAACTTATTTAACCATTCTCCAATTGATGGGCATCTACTTATTTTCCAATTCTTTGCCACCACAAAAAAGCTGCCACAAATATTTTTGCACATGTGGGTACTTTTCCCTCTTCTGACCCAGTAGTAGCATCCAGAAAATATATTTAAAATTCCCAATTAAACTTTAAAATAAGAATCTTAAAAATCAAAGGAAAGTATAATAAAATTGAAAGTTTAAAAAATAAAACTAGGACCTGACTAAAACTAGGACCTGACTATGAAAAAAAAAATCAACAAAATAAGTAAACCATTGGTTATTTTGTTTTTTAAAAAAGAAGAAAACCAAATTGCTAGTATAAAAAATTAAAAAGGGTAAGTACATCACAAATAAAGATGAATTTAAAGCAATTATTAAAAGTATTTTGCTCAATTATGTGTCAATGAAATTGACAAACTAAACAAAATATATTTCTATATAATAAATATAATTTTCACAGATTGACAGAAGAGGAAACAAAATACTTAAATAATTCTATTTTTTAAAAAATTAAACCATAAAAAAAGCTTCCGGGGGTGGGGGGTAAGGTGGGGAGAGGGAATCAGCAACAGAACCATGTGGATTGACAAGTGAGTTCTGCCAAACATTTACAGAAAAATTAATTCCAATACTATAAAAACATTTGAAAAATAGATAAAGAAGTTCTACCAAATACCATACAAATATGATCTTGATATTTAAACCAGGAAGAGCAAAAACAGAGAATGAAAATAGACCAATTTCCCTAATGTTAATTGATACAAAAAATTTAAATAAAATACTAGCAAAGAGATATAGCAATGTATCACAAAGACCATATACTATAATCAGCTTGGATTTATATCAGTAATACAGAGCTGGTTCAATAATAGGAAAACTATTGGTGTAGTTGACAATATCAATAAAAATCATATGATAATCTCAATAGATGAAGATGCAATTACAGCAAAATACAACATTATTAAAAACATTAGAAAATAAATGTAAGAATAAATGGAGCTTTTCCTAAACTAAGAGAAAGTATTTTTGGTAATTGGGACAAAGTAAAAGGCTTCCCAAAAATCAGGAGTAGAGCCAAGATGTCCTTTATCAACATTTTTAAGTAATATTGTATTGGAAATTCTAGGTGTAGCAATAAAAAAAGAAAAGGAAATTGAAGGAATAAGAATAGAAAATGAAAAAACAAAATTTTCACTTTTTGCAGATGACATGACTAGTTTTTTGACTAAAAAACAAGTTGAAATAATGATTTTAACAAAATTGCAGAATATTTAAAGATCCACATAAATCATCAGCCTTTCTGTATCCTACCAACAAAATCCAGAAGGAAGAGATAAAAGAATATTCATAGGAATATTCATAGGATATTCACCACCAAGATATTCATAGGAAGTATATACCCAATTACAAAACACTTTTCACACAAATAAAGTCAAATCTAAACACTTGAAGAAATATTAATTGCTCATGAGTAGGCTGAACCAATATAATAAAAATTTCAATTCTACCTAAATTAATTTACTTATTCTGTATCCTATCAACCAAAATGCCAAAAATGATTTTATAGAATTAGAAAAAATAATAAAATTTATTTGGAAGAAGAAAAAGGTCAGGCACATTAAGGGAATCAATTTTTTTAAATTAAAAGAAGGGCACCTAGCAGTAGCAGATTTCAAACCATACTACTATGTGACAATCATCAGAACAATCTGTTATTGGATAAGAAATAGAATGGTTGACCAGTAGAATAAATTAGATAAACAATAAGCACAAGTAAATGATCACAGTAATTTGCTGTTTGATAAATCTAAAGATCTAAGTTTGGGGGGCAAGAATTTATTATTTGGCAAAAAACTGCTGGGAAAACTAGGAAGCAGTGTGGCATAAACTAAGCATAGACCAATATCCTCAATTACATATCAAGATAAAGTAAAAATGGGTACATGATTTAAACAAAAGGGTTAATATTGTAGGCAAATAAGGAAAACATGGAAAAAGATCTACTTATCAGATCAATGAATAAGGGAAGACTTTATCACCAAATAAGAGATGGAAAGGATCACAGGAAGCAAAATGGATGGGTTTTGATTAATTAAATTTGCACAAACAAAACCAAGGCAGTCAAAAATTAAAAGGAAAAGAAACTGGGAGGAGGGGTAGAATTTTATAGCATTATTTCTTTAATAAAGGTATCATTTCTCAAATATATGGAAAAATGTATAAATTTATAAAAATAAGAACCATTTCCCAGTTGATATATATATATATATATATATATATATATATGACTATCTTACTCATAGGATATGAACAGTTTTCAAAAGAAGAATCAACGCTATCAATAGCCTATGTTATTAAAAAAGAATTTAAATCCCTAACAATTAAAGAAATGTATATTAAAAATAACTCCGAGATACCACCTCACATTTATCAAATTGACTAACATGACAGAAAAGGAACATTACAAATGCCAGAGGAGATGTGAAAAAATAATGGCACTAATATACTGTTGGTAGAGTTATGAACTGGTCCAACCATTATGTAGAAAAATGTGGAACTATGCCTAAAGGGTTATAAAACTGCATAGCCTTTGATTTAGCAGTAATGACTGTACCCTAAAAAGATCAAAGACAAAAGAAAAAGATCTATATGTGCAAAAACATTTATACAGCTGTTTATGTAGTGTTGGAGCTGGAAATTTGAAAAGATGCCCATCAATTAGGAAATGGCTGAACAAGGTGTGATATATAATAGTGTTGAAATACTACTGTACTATAAGAAGTAATGAGCATGATGGCTTCAGAAAAACCTGAGAACACTTAGTGAACTGATACAAAGTGAAATAAACAAAACCAAGAAATCATTGTACACTGTAACAGTAATATTGTAATGATGACCAACTCTGAAGACTTGGGTACCCTGATCAATACAATGATCTACAGCGAGTCCAAAGGATTCATGATGAAAAATGCTATTCACTACCCAAAAGAAAACTGATGAACTCTGAGTGAAGCCTGAAGCACTTTTATCTTGTGGATTTGGGGGTTTGTTTGGGGTTTTTTTGCAAACTAGTTAATAAGGAAATATATTTTGTTCGATTTCACATGTATAATAGATATTATATGGCTTACTTTCTCAATAGTAACAGAAGGATTTGGAGGGAGAGAGAGAATTTCAAATTGATTTTTTTTAAGTGAGTGTTAAAAAATAAATAAATATTTAAAAAATAATTGTTTCAGTTCCACTTTCTCCTAAGGAGTATAAAGATGGCCATCTATATCAGTAAAAAGAGTACACATAGAGTTGTAATCATGGTTCTTTGAAGGACTTTTGGAAGATAATGACTATATCTCAAGGCTATGGATCAAGAAATGTCTAAAGCCAAAATGGATCATAGTGAAAAAGAAAGGAAACCTGTCTTGACATAATTCCTGATCAGTAGCTACCCAAACACCTCCCCAAAAGAACAATCTGTGTTTCTGTAATCTCCACTGAAAACAAAACATGGTTACAGGAACAAGAAACAGAAGAAATGTGTCTTCTTACCTGAACCAATAAAGGAAATAAAATTTTCTTTCAAGGAAAGTCAGGAGGGTAAAGTGGGTAGGCACTGAGGAAATAACTTTGTATGCATGAAAGAGGCTAAGAGAGAGACAGCAATTGAGATGGAGACAGAGGTAGAGATAGAGACAGAGACAGAGAGGCAGAAAGAATAAAGTAAACAAACCCAAATTATAGGCAGAAATCCCCTAATTGATAGGAGAAACAAAAGAACCATAAATCATTGTATAGCAAATTCCTTGTTGATGTTCACTAGGCTTAATTATTGAGAACAAGGTGCTCTGGAATGCCTTCCTCCTTAAGCTCTTTCCCCTTGGATCTTTCTCCTAAGAGATTTCAGTGTGAAGAACTCATCTTCTCATCCTCAGTCCTCTCCCCTTCCTCACCACAAGCTGAGTGCAATTAAATATCTTCATCATGAGGTTCAGGTTTGCCCACCTTAATCTCTACTTTATCTTGCTCCAAGAAATCTGGGAAGATCCCCTATTCAAATAAGCTTCCCACTCAATAGAAACTCCTTTTCTGTTGCTAGTTATCCTTTGCTAAGGTCTCTAATCTTCTGGTGCCATTTCTACTTGTTGTGGTCCTTTCCTTCCCAGTTGTGTGGTTTAGTGAAAAAGAACATTTGGTTAAAGAGTCTCCTCTAGGTTTAAGCCTCAGTTTTGTCACTATCACTATGAGCATGAGCAGATCACTTACAATCTTACTGAGCCCCATTTGCTTTCTCTGAAAAATAAGAATAATAAAAATTGAAATAGAGATATAGAGGGCAAGATCATGTAGTCCAATGCCCTCAATTTATAGAAGAAGGCCCAGAGACATTTAAATGACTTATTCAAGGTCACACAGATAACAATGGCAGAGCTGAACTTCAGCTCATCTTTTCATATTCCAAAACTAACATACTCTCCACTGGAACAACCTGCCCCTCCTTGACGAGCTGATGAGGAAAGAACTTCTGAAAACTTGAAATCCAAACAAATTGTGTTAGTGTGGAGTATAAGGCCTAAGCAGGAGATTTCCCCATAATTTGGAGACAATCAGAAGATATCACTTTCTGAAAATGAAATTAATAATAATTACCATAATGCAGAAGTGAGTAGCCATTAGCAGTAGTAATTCACCCTAAGATATAGAGTGGGAAAGGTCTGCTGAATGAAGTAAGTAAGGCTTCCTCAAAACTTTTCCTGGAGAATCTCATCTAAAATTCAACTAAATGAAAGAAGAAACATGATGGTGGGAAAACTGATGTAGATAGTTCATTGGGGACTTCCCTGATCAATTTGAGGAGTTCTTAAATTGAGTTTTTCATAATATTTTGTAGTCATTTCTATTGTATATGACACTTCTTGTTAGAATGTGAACTCCTACAGATCTTAATGCTTTACTTTTTGGAGGGGGGAGAGGTATCTCCAATATTTAACCTAGTATTTAATAGCTGCTTATTAGGTGATGCAATATATAGAGTGCTAGTCCTGGATTCAGAAAGACTCATCTTCCTCAGTCCAAATCTAACCATAGACATTAACTAGCTGGGCAAGTCACTTAACCCTGCTTGCCTCACTTTCCTCTTCTGTAAAATGATCTGAAGAAGGAAATGACAAACCACCCCAATATCCTTGCTGAGAAAACTCTACATGAGGTCATGAAAAGTTGGACAGAACTGATCAACAAAAAATAACAATTCTTGTTGATTTGACTTAACTATGGACTCTGATGAGTCTGAAAGTAACTACAATCCATACATTCCTGCTTATTTCTCCTGCTGCAGAACCTGCTGATATGGGACAATCACAGTGCAAGAGAAGGCAAGAGAGGGAATAAGCATTTCTATGATGGTTTCTTTGTGTCAAGCACTATGTTAAGAGCTTTACAAATATTTCATTTGATCCTCACAACCTTGGGAGAGATATGCTGTAATTTTTTTTTTTTACATTTTACAGTTGAGAAGACCAAAGTAAATAGACTAAGCTACTTCCTCAGTATCACATAGCTAGTAAGTATCTGAAGCTGAATTTGAACTTCCTGACTTCAAACCCAGATCTCCAACTTAGCTGTGGCACTTAGCAGCCTTTTAGTTTGCCCTACTAGTTAGAAGAGAGTAGCACAAAGGAAGGGAGAGGAAAAGAGGAAGAGAAAGGTAGGAAGAAGGGAAAGGGGGTAGGGAAAGGTAAAGAGAAGGGAAAGGAAAATTTTTGTTTTTGGCATTTGTGGTTGGGTGACTTTGAATGCCACTTTATGTTTTTGGTCTTTAACTTTCTCATCTGTCAAATGAGAAGGCTGGACTGAATGATCTGAAAAGTTCCTTTCAAACTTAGTATTCTATGATTCTAAAATAAGCTGTAATCTAATCAAGTATTATAAAGTCCTTTATAAAGTAATATTATTCAATCAGATGGTTTGAATGGAGTATAGAAAAAAAGGGGGGAGAACAACCCAACAACAACAGACTTTATCTTTGTGCTTCTAGCACCACACAGCAGAAAGAGTATCCCTACCAGCAGACTTAGGTATAAAGTTTGTATCCATAAAGGAGCTCTGAATTTGAAGTCACACCATCCCAGTTGGAATCTTAACTCTGCTTCTTATTAACCCAATGACTTTCCAAGTCTCTACCTCCTCACCTGTAAAGTATTTCTATAATAAAAATATTCCTAATCAAGAGATGATTATATTTCCCAGGATACTTGGGAAATATGTGTAAATATTCATTGGGGAACATTGACTTCAATTTTCAAAAAGCCATGTCACCAAAGTGGGGCTAAGGATTGGTATAAATAGACTTGGAAAAACATTTGGTGGAAGTTGGAGGTTCTTTCCAAGACCAGGACTATATAGGGATACTCCAGAGACAAACAAGGCTCTGATGATGTCCCAAAGCAAAAAGACATCCAAGCCACAATGAAGCTGTGGAGACTTAACTAATTATAACAGCATAGATGCAGATGCTATGGGTAAAATTTCCCACTCAGGGGACTGAGTGTTGCCTTAGATGCTTACAAACAGTGTGATTCTGGGAAAATCTTAACCTCTCTACTGAAATTTCCCCATTTATAAAATGGGGATAGTACTGGCACTTCATCATAAGTAAAGATCAAATGAAATGACAATACATATAAAGTACTCCATTGACTAGTATTTGCCATTATTTACTTGGAAATTTGGGGATATCTGACCTTAACAAAGGTCTACGTATTCAGTGGCTCACCTGACTCCAAGTTCAATATTCAATGCATTGTCCCACTGAGCTTTCTGTGGTAGTAATGCACAGTGAATAGAGTGCTGGGCCTGGAGTCAAAAAAAAAAAAAACTCATCTTCCTAAGTTCACATCTGACCTCAGGTATTTACTAGTTGTAAGAATTGGCAAGTCACTTCATTCTTATTGTCTCAATTTCTTCATCTGTAAAATGAGCTGGAGAAGAAAATGACAAGCTACTCTAATATTTCTGCCAAGAAAACTTAAAATGAGGTCATAAAAAGCAGGGCATGACTGAACAACAACAACAGCAAATACAAATTGATATGTGAGCTCTCTTGAGGCAGGAATGAGATATGATGTGGTGGGGAGAATAGAAGCAAATAGAAAGGGGAACAGCTCAGGAAATAACAACATGCCATCATTTATTATTGTCTTAACCAGTATTTCAGGCCCCTCTCCCTGCTGTGTTGGGAAAGCACCTTCTTATTTCTATGGGTCAGGAACAATAAACAATGTTTATTGCTTATAAAGGATAGGGCTTAGTTTCTCCCTAAGAATGTCAGCTAAATCTTTTCCTAAAGGGATATGAATGGCATTGTGTTAATGCCTGGAGGAAGCATTAACTAGATTCTGAACAGTTTTCCTGATTCTATCCTAGTATTTTGTTTGCTTGATTTTGCTTATTTTGTTAAAAAGTATGAACTGTGGTCCTTTGAGAATATTTGCTCAACTTAATAATACAGAACAGATTTGTTTTTTCTAAAAGAAGATTGTTAAAATCTAAAACTTAGTGACCAAGAATGTATATTTTGAAATCAATAATGTGCTCATAATCAGGCTTGGAGTCCTTGTTTCAAGAGGAAAAATATGCCTATTGGATTGTACATTGGCTATTAACAAATAGATTTTGGTTAAAATTTCAAAACAAAGGATAGCATTTTATTTAATTCTTTACATAGAATCATGACACTGCTGTTGGAAAAATTTTAATAACTTGCTTTCTAAATAAATTCAAAAACCCTCAAAAAAAATGTCAGCTAAAAGTTACATCACAGTTGTTAGATATCCTAGAGAAAGTTGGTAATGTAAGGCACTCCAAAAAAAGAATTATAAATAATGTATAATAAATGAGAATTCAAGATTAACCATGCTTGCATCTAAACATTAGATCAGGGTCAACAAAAACTAGGTCCAAAAAATGTCTTTTTGCAAAACCAAATAAATTGGATGAAATGGATGAATATTTATTAAAATATGCATTATTTAGATAAAGGAACAAGAAACAAAGAGTTTAAACAGTCCAATCTCAGATAAATAAATTGAATGAATTATAAATAAACCCCTAAAAGAAAAATAATTTCATACAACATGGATTTGCAAGTGAATTCTATCAAACATTCAAAGAATAATTTTAAAATAAAAATAAGAAACTAAGAGATCTTTCCAAAGTCCTTCTTTGATACAAATAATGTCTTGGTACCTAAACCAAAGAGAGAACCCTAAAGAGTCAATTAAAAGTTAATTGAAAGAATTTTAGCAAACTTGAAAAATATAAAATAAGTCCTAATAAATCAATAACACACTGTATTTTATCAACAAAATCCAGAAGGAAGAAAAAGAGAAATTCTATTCAAAATTACTATAGAACAGATAAGATTCTTAGGAGTGACTTAGCAAGACTCACCCAGAAACTATATGAATAAAGTTATAAAACATCCTTTACACAAATGAAGACAGGACCAAATAATTGGAGAAATATTAATTAATGGGTAAATAGAGCCAACATAATAGATTCAAGACCATACCGATAAAAACTATCATAGGATTACTTTGAGTGAGAAAAGAAGCAATAAAATTTATCTAAAAGAAAAAGGGTTTAAAAAAATTTCACAGCAAATAATTTTATTAAAGTGAAAAGAAAATCACTAAAACTAGATCTCATAATACAAAATCTCAAATTATACTTCAGAGAAGCAATCATCAAAATAGTTTTGTACTTGTAATATTTCTTAAACAGAGAGGGTGATCAGTATAATAGATTAAACACACTACATACAAAAGCAAATGAACACAGTAGCCTAGTGTTTGATAAACACAAAGACCTCAGCTACTAACATAATGACTTATTATCTGAAGAGAAAAAAAGTATACACAGTACAGAAGAAGCTAGGTGTAAACAACATTTAACCCCATAAAGATAAGCTCCAAATACGTATATGTTTTAAATATAGAGTGAAGTCATAAATAAAGTAAAACAAGCAAGAAATTATCTTTCTGATCTATGAAGAAGAGAATTATAACTAAACAAAGGACTAGGAAGATTATAGAATATAAAATGGAGAGTTTTGATTATAACAATAAGTTTTACACAAACAAAGCTAATGCATATAAAACAATAAAAGATAACTGAAAAATCTTTACAGTATGTTTCTCTGTTAATGGTATCAATTCCAACATAGTTCTAGCAAATCAACATTCTTAATGTAACAATCATTAAGAAGGAGGGCATTAAGTTAATGTCATTATCTTAAAGAATTGACTAATTGAAAATGAAGAAAACTATAACTTGAAAATCTATACTACTCTAGAACGAAAGGTGAAGAGAAGCTACTCATTCAGGGCAAAGAGCCCTGTTGGTGGAGTCCTAGGATGTAAGTGCAGCTAGATGGCACAGTGGAAAGAGCTCAGAGCTTGAGATCAAAAAGACTCCTCTTCCAGAGTTCAAATTCAAATTTTTGACCCAGCAGTAGCATGACTAAGCTTCTACTCCCAAAGAGATAAAGAAATAAAAAGAACGCATAACTGCAAAAATATTTATAGCAAATCCTATTGTGTTGCCAAAAGGAAAAAAAAAAAGAAGCTAAAGTGGTAGAACTAAACAAATTATGATATGTAAACATTATGAAATACTGCTTGCCACAAGAAATAGTGAAAGGGATGAATGACAATGATGAAAGGCAATCCCACTATATTTTCCTCATCTCTCCACTACTCCATTCCCCATAAAAGCTCTTTCAAACTTTTTTATTCCTCCTCAAAGCTCCCAGAGTATACATTTGTTAAATATTTTTTTATTTATCCTGTATGTAGCTTGCTTTGCATATATTTGTTAGTATGTTTGGTAGGTCCTTGAGGACAAAAACTGTCATTTGCCTCTTTTTACATACTCAATAATTAGCATAGTACCAGGCACATAGTAAGTATTTGATAAATGTTTATTGATGCACCCATCTCCCCACCCTTCCCAACCTATTCCATGGCCAAATCAACATTCTTTTTTTGTTGTTTTGTCTTGGTTCCCCCCCCCCTTTATTTATTTATTTTAAATAAACATTGCCTTATAAATCATGTTGGGAGAAAAAAAATCAGACCAAAAGGGAAAAACCAGGGGAGACATTAAAAAAAAAAAAAACAGAAAAAAGAAATGACATAGCATATGTTGTTTACATTCAGTCTCCCTAGTTCTTTTTCTGGATGCAGATGGCATTTTTCGGCCAAAGTCTATTGAGATTGCTTTGGATCACTGAACCACTGAGAAGAACCAAGTCTTTCACAGTTGATCATCGCATATACTTGCTGTTATTGTGTACAATGTTCTGGTTGTTTTGCTGAGTATCAGTTCACTTTCTAAAATCAGTTTGTTCATCATTTTTATAGAACAATAATATTCCATTATCTTGATATACCACAGCTTGTTTAGCTATTCCCCAACTGATGCACATATACTCATTTTTCAATTCTTTGCAATGACAAAAAGAGCTGCTACAAGCATTTTTACATATAGGTTCCTTTTCCCTCCTCGTTGATTTCTTTGGGATACCAATGCAGTAGTGGCACTGCTGAGTCAAAGGGTATTCACAGTTTTATAGCTCCTCTGTCATAGTTCCAAATTGCTCTCCAGAATGGTTGGATTTAATTCTAAAAAATGAGTTGGTCAAACAACAAATCACAGAAACAATCCATAATTTCATCATTTGATCATTTATCAATTGGGAATGGATTTTATTTTGATACTTTTGAATTAGAATTATATATGTTGAAAATTCAGTCTCAGACATTTATAGCTTGAATGACCCCTGATAAGTCTTTTAACCCTGTGTGCCTCAGTTTTCTCATTTGTAAAATGATATGGAGAAAAAAACAGCAAACCACTCCAGTATCTTTGCCAAGAAAACTCTAAATGAAGTCACAAAGAATGGATACAACTGAACACTAACAATGCTTTATTGCTTATTTGACTTCACTTATACTCATTGAACTTCAGCTTTCTCACCTGCAATATAAAGGGGATGGACTAGATGACCCCTAGGGTCTGCTCTAGACCTATAACCTATTTTTGAGGGAGCCATTTGTAACTGGCTCCTCAATCAGAGAATAGCTTGCCAAGGAAAATTCCCAGCTGAATGAATTTCAGCATTGTTGTAGCAGTGGGCATTCCAGAATGTTAGTGTCACTCTCACTCCTAACTTTATGGAAGTCTGGTCTTTTGCCAACACTTTATCAGAATCAAATTAATTTATGTCATTTATTCTGTGAAAGCAAAGTTTGAACACTGAGTTCTTTTAAGACTTGAAGGTTGTGTACAATTAAATGTAAAAATCAACAAACAGATGAATTACTCTCTTCATAGGATTTTATGAATGTGATAAAGAATAGAATGATATTTGACATCATTTTACTGATTGTTAAAAGATTCTTTGGGAAATTGGTTAAAGGCAGTCCTTGCGTGCATGGGTGCACACCTGCGCGCGCGCGCACACACACACACACACACACACATTTTTTAAATATGGAGTGGCATTGTTGTACTCTGGAAAAAACCTGAGTTCCAAAATTAGAAGAAGGATTTGACTTCTGCTACTAATCTGCACTATCTATATGATCTTTGCCAAGTCATTCAATGTCTCTCAGTTAAAATAAACGACCTCTGAGATCTCTCCTAGGTCTAGATCTACAATACTGTTATGGTGCCTTCCAGTTTAAGAATCCAAAGGCTCCAACTTTTTAAGACTAATTTTTTTCTGGTAAAATTAGCATTCAGTAATGAATATTGAAACAATTCAATCTTAGAAGAACATAAATTATAAATAATCTAAAGGCATTGAAAAAATGCATGGTGGGAGAAAAAGTTGACTAAAGCATGTTACCAGCCTGCTAAAGGGCAAGTTCCACAAAGATAAAGGTCATGCATCTACCCTAGTACTTAATACTGTGCTCTATACACTTTAAGTGCTTGATAAGTGATGATGAAATGAATGAGTGAGAAGTGGTACAAAAAAATCATTAAGGAAATTTGCATTCTGAAAGAAAGCGAGTTAGTAATATGTGATTGAAGGAAATTGTAATATTCTGGTGCCAAAATATAATGTTCTTGGTGAGTTTTCTGGAGGTCTTGGAAACAGCCTTCTTTTCAGTTCAGTAATCACCACAAGAATAGCCAGGTGTTAAAGTCCAAATTCTTTATTATCTCCTTCTTGGGGCTGGGCAGCTTTCTGGAGAGCCTTTCAGACCGTCCTTGATCTCAGTGGAGAAATGCAGGAGGAGAGCCTGCCACCAGGAGCCTGACAGAAGATGGAATGAATCTCCTCCAGTCCTTGAGGGCTGTTATATACTCCATTATCATAGGTGTGAATCTTATGGAACTACATTAAGTACTAAGTACATGTACTGACCTAGAGAACTATTAATCACCATGTTAAACTAGATAACCATTGTCTTTATCAATTCCACTGACTTAACACCTTGTAAAAATCCTTGTTTTAAGTGCAAGAGTTCAGACCCATAATAGGCAATAGATAGAATTCTTGAGTGTGATGCTGGTGATACTGTTAAAATGGAGAGTCAGCATCAAAAAGCAGCAAAAAAAAAAAAAAAAAAGCAAACCCAAACCTTGCCATTTTCTGGTATTGTGAATTATGTATACTGTGTTCTATATATGGATTCTATCAAGTGCTTTCCTCTTGCAAAAGACTTCCCTTCAAGTCTGAAGTTATAAGTCTTTCTATAAGTCCTTTAAAGGTGAGAGAGTTAAGCAACCCTTCAATGAAACTAACCCCCAGGAAGAATGTATAGAAGAACTCAAAAAAGAATTTAAAAATTTAAAAATCAAAAATCAAAAAATCAAAAGAGGGACTTTATGGAAAAACTAAAAAAGAAAAACCATCCATAAAAGCAAGATTATGAAAAAAAAAGTTAATCAATTAGAAAAGAAAATTCAGAGTCTCAAAGATAAAAAAATAATGCTTGAAAATTAGAATCTAGCAAGGGAAATTCAATGAAACTATGACATATCAAGAAATAACAAAACAGATTATAAAGAAGAATGAGAAAATAGAACCGAATGTGAAATATAAGAAAAATAACAGATCTGGAGAACAGATCAAGAAGAGAAAATCTAAGAATAATTGGGTTGCCTGAAAGTTGTGGCCAAAGAGAGAATCTTAGACACACTAATACAAGAAATAATCCAAGAAAATTGTCCTGGAATGATTGAACATGAGGGGAAAGTCACTTCAAAGAGATCCTTTGTGAAAAAACACAGAAATATTATTGCCAAATTTCAAAATCCCCAAATCAAAGAAAATATTTTTCAAAAACAAGGAGAAAAACCAGTTCAAATATGCTGGAGTGACATTTAGAATTGTACAGGACTTATATAAGCAGCTACAATAAAAGACCACAAGTACTGGAATCATATCTACTGACAATCAAAAGAACTAAGCTTGCAGCCAAAAATATCATATCCAGCAAAATTTATCTATGGTTTTGAATGAGAAAAAATGGATATTCAACTAATTTGCAGATTTCAGGATTTTCTATCAACCAAACTTAACAGAAAATATAATATATAAGAACCAATATTAAAATTTCAAGGAATTTAAGATGAACAAATTCTTTAAACATGTACAAATTTTTATATGTTTTTACATGGGAAATGTACATTATATGTTTAAGATTCATATCAGCAATAGGTTAAAAAAAAGATTGACAGTTAAGATAAAAATAGTGATCATTTTATATAAACAGGGTACAGAGAAAGAATAGACATAGAGGCATTAGAGGGAGGAGGAGGGCTCTTAGTTCTGAAAATCTATTCATGTCAGGAATGGTTTTAATAGCAAGTATACCATGAAGGGGATAGCACCTTCCAGAATCTATAAAGAAATAAGGGGAGAGGGATGGGCAGATGAAGAAGCAAAGGATGAGGGAAGAAGACAAAGGAGGGATCCTTGGATAGAGGTAGATTAAGTAACAGCAAGACAAGGTAAGCAGCAGAATTAAAGCAAAAAACAGAAATAATAAAGATATGTATGTATATGTGGTGTGTGTACACATATGTATACATAAATATATCTTTTCTTAACTATAGCTTGCTTGGAGTGAGGAGATTAAAGGGGGAACAGTATAAAGTAAATAAGGTACATAATAGAGAGCAAAAGAATAATTTACAAGGAAATAAAGAAAAATGGACATTCATGAATATAATTTCTTTTACTAATATATATACATTGATCTGGTAATTTATTGTTATATGTTTTGAATCCTCCCTGATGTTCTAATGGACACATGATAATGTCCTCTTTTGTTTTGATTTATTTTTTTATATTCCTTTTCTTTTTTTCATATTCTGTTTTTTTTCAAATAAAATGAATTGAAATTTTAAAAAAGAAATTATCAAGGAAAATTATCTCCATCTTAGATCCAGAGGATAAAATAAAAATTAAAAGACTGTCAATCAAATCCTGCAAGAGATCCCAAAATGAAATATCTCAGTAATATTACAGCCAAATTCTAGAACTTCCAGATCAAGGACAAAATACTGCAAAAGCAGCTAAAAAGAAATCATTTCAATCTTGTGAAGCTAGATTTTTTTTTGACAGATATGATTTAGCAGTTTCCACATCAAAGGAGCAAAGGGTTTGGAATATGATAGTCTGGAAGGAAAAGAAGATAGGATTACAACCAAGAATAAATTTCCTAGCACAACAGAGTATAATCTTTCAGGATGAAAATTAATGTTTAATGAAATAGATGACTTTCAAGCATCCCTGATGAAAAATCAGGACTGAATATAAAACTTAAAATTCAAACAGAAGACTCAAAAGAAGCATAAAAGATAAATATGAAAGCAATCATAAGGGACTCAATAAAGTTACTGTTTACACTCCTATATAGGAAAATGAGACATGTAATTCTTAAGAACTTAACATTATTAGGACAGTTAAAGGAATTTCCATAGGCAGAATACATGGGTGTGAATTGATTATGTTGGAATGAACTCCAAAAAGTGAAGGAGTCAGAGAGAGGTACGCACTGGGAGAAGGGAGAGATAGAATGGAGAAACTTTTCTCACATAAAGGAATGCAAAGGAAATGGAAGGGTGGCAAGCAAAGAGGGAAGTGTGTGTGTGTGTGTGTGTGTGTGTGTGTGTGTGTACACTCAGATGTATATATATCTATCTTACTCAAAAGAGAAATAGGAGGGAAAATATAAGAAATATAATGAGGTGAAATGATAAGAGGGAAGGTGGATTAAGAGAGACAGTGGTCAAAAGGAAAAGGAAGGATAAGGTACAGGAAAAGAAAGACGGAGGCAAAGAGACAAACAGATAGATAATGGAGGGAAATACACAGTAATCAATCATAATTGTGAATGGGAATGGGATAAGCTCATCCATAAAATGAAAAATTGCATATTTCAGAATGGATTAGAAACTAAAATCCATCAATAAGTTGTTTACAAGAGATATATTTGAAATCAGAAAAAATTGTTATAAATTTATATATTACTTTAAAATTTTTCTCAAATATAAAAGGAAGTGAGTCAAATTTCTGAATATAAGAACCATTCCCCAAATGATAAATGTTTAAAGAGTATGAACAAGAAGTTTTCAGAAAAACTCAAAGTTACATATAATAGTATAGGACATGAAAAAATGCTCTAAATCACTACTGATTAAAGAAAGGCAAATTATAACAATTTTGAAGTACAATCTCACACTTTTCATAAATGACAAATCCTGTAGGGTTGTTGGGTGCTAAGAACTGGTTCAAACATTCTGGAGAATAATTTGAAACTGTGATCAAAGACCTCTCAAACTGTCCATACCCTTTGGCACAGCAGTACCACTACCAGGTTTATACCTTAAAGAGATCAAAGAAAAAGAAAAGGACATACATGTATAAAAATGTTTATATCAGCAATTTTGTGAAGATAAAGAACTAGAAACTGAGGAAATGCTTATCAGTTAGAAAAATGGATGAACAAGTTGTGGCATATGATTGTGATGGAGTATTATTGTGCTAGAAGACATGAAGAGATGAGGTGGTTTCAGAAAGAAAAAAGAAGTACATAGTGAGGTCAATATGTATTGATTCCAAGTGAAGCAAGGAAGAACCAGGAGATCATTGTTCATGATAACAATGTTGTAATAATGATCAACTGTGAAAGACTGACCTTCCATAATCAATAAAATGGTCCATAACAGTGTTACCCACCTCCAGAAAAAGAACTGGTGAACTCTGAAAGCAAATTAAAGTATAATTATCTTATTCTGAAAGGATTTTTGAGATATGGCTAATATAAAAATATATTTTGTATGATTTCACATGTATGATTTTTCTCATTATGTTCATCTTTTCAATGAATGGGGGATGGATGAAAGGGAAAGAGGGAATTTGGAACTCAATTTTTTAAAAAAAGAATGAAACTAAATAAATACAACTTTAAAAATAAACAAAAACAACAGATTTTGCCATGTAACTATCTTACTCAATAAATTCTAGTGTCCTCCTATTGATTTTAAAGTAAAATATAAATTCCTCTGTTGGGCTTTTGAAGCCCTTCATAATCTAGCCTCAACTTATATTTTCTTACCTTACTCCATTTTCCACACACTATGATCCAGACAAATTGGCCATCTCTTAGTTCATCATTCATAGAATTCATAGAATCCATTTCCTGTTTCCAAGTTTTTGGCTGGGATGTTTTCATTTTTTATTTTTTTTTTTTACAAAGAACCCCTTCACTTCCTTCCATACTCAGTTCAAGTATTACTTTCTACAAGAAACCTTTACCAATTCCCATCCCCCCCCCAATTACTAGTACTCTTCCTTACTAAATGGTTTTATACTTTATTTTCTGGTTATTCTCTTCATACCTATATATGTTCCTGTTGTCTTCCTCATTAGAATTAAATTCCTTGAGAAAATTGGTTCATACCTATTCCCCCAGCACCTAGCATAGCACATGGCAAGACAGTTAATAAATCCTTATTCCCTGATTGATTAGTTTATTGATTTGCACTTTTTCCTTCCCTATCCATCAATGACAATAACCAGGTGGAAATGAATTGGTAGAAAACTAAATTTGAAGGCTCCAAAGCAAGGCCGTTCCTTCAAACATTCTCAAGGCTTAAATACAAAATATAAACAGGCTTTGTAAAGGAAGTCATTCTCTGGTCACATAGAACACATAAAATATTCATCATTTCCTAATTAAAATCATCTCTCACCAGGAAAGTTCATATAGAATTCATAGCAGGTAGGAAGAGGTAGGTTATCTGATCTTCAGTGGGAGTGAAGGGGTATCTTTGTTTTTGCAAAAGAATAATAAAATCAATTATTCTAAAATATCCTCAAACATAAGAATTATAAGAATCATATATTTATAGATGACAGAGATCCTGAAGGTTATTTAGTTCAAAACTTTCATTTTAAGACATGAATAAACTGCAGCAGATATTATATGACTATTCAAAGTTATATAGCTAAATATTGTTTTAACAGAAGATTTGAACTCAGGTCCCCTGACTCTAGAGCAAGTGCCCTTTCACTGAATCCTGATGTCTCTTAAATAATAGGAATGATTACCAGGCAGGTATGGGGTTCTTTTTTATAGACTTTATGTGTTAATAGCTGCTGTTGCTGCTGCCTTGATAGCCAGAACCATCACTCAGCCTAAACTTCAGAAACAACAGTTATGACTAATTTATATTCCTGCTTTTATCAGTTATCAAATGCCTAAAGGCTACTTGTATTAATACTAACTCAACAACTTACTTATGTGTTGTTTCAGCACTATGGTCAGTAGCTTCCTTGATGGTCTAGTATGGCAGCCCTATGAAGACCAGCTTAAATTAAGCAGCCAGCCTGGCTTTTGGTCTTTAACATCATTTGTTGACAACAGAATTCTCCTTATCTAGGTTGCACAGCCCAATGGTTTGACTATTGGGATGTATGACCTTCTTACCTTTGAGACTTTCCCAATTCTGACAGTTTCATGAGCCACCGCAGATTCCTGATTTGTTAACATCACACATAATAAGGATTAGGTATGATTTCACTGGTCTAGGGAATTGCCAAGTGAAGAAATTCTTTACCAGGGTAGCTAATACCTTCTCTGCAACTTAGTCTTTTTTTAATTGAAGCTTTTTATTTACAAAGCATATGCATGGATAATTTTTCCAACATTAACCCTTGTATAACCTTTGTTGGAAAAATTTCCCCTTCTTCCCTTCATCCCTTCCCCTAGCTGGCAGGTAGTCCAATACATGTTAAATATGTTGAAATACATGTTAGATCCTGTATCTGTATACATATTTATACAATCATCTTGTTGCGCAAGAAAAATCAGATCAAGATGGAAGAAAAAAAAAACTTAGAAAGAAAACACAATGCAAGCCAATAACTATAAAGAGTGAGAATGATTGTGCAACTTACAATATTAAGGCGTAGCCTAGGACACAAAGGAGTTAAGGGACTTTCCCAAAGTCACCTAGACAGTATACATCAGAGATTGGACTTGAATGCAAATTTCTTGAATCTAAGCCCAGCCCTCTGTCTACTATGCCTTCATGTCTCTCACTATGATTGTAAAATTATTGATAGTGGAACTAGAAGAAAACTTAAAGGTCATCTAGTCCAATCCCTTATTTTATTAATGAGAAAACTGAGGTTCAACAAGTTTCAGTGACTTGCTCATATCACACAGATAGTAAGTATCAAAGCCAAGATTCAAATTCAGGTCTTCTGACTCCAGGTTCAATGTGCTTTTGATTCTTCTGCCTGGCTCCGATTTGTAAATTTGTCCTCAAAAGGCTACCTGGTTCTAGGCTCCAAGTTTTGCCTCAAGCTCTGGCCCTCAGGTCAAACTCCTGTGCATATGCCAGTCTGACCTTTTTTACACTATGCCAACTCTCCTTACCCACGTCCTTCAGATTTTCATCATATATCACTTATCTGTGACATGAAGTCCACCAATGAAATAATAATTCTGGATTTAGTTGCTCCTAGCTCTAGGAAGATCAATCTGATTTTAAATCAAAATGGCTATGTAAATATGTCATGATCTTTGACAGCAGGATCAAAGTTGAAAGAATGTCCCACAAACTGAGTTTGTAAGAAGAAAAAAGATAGAAATTAAAAAGATGAGAGTAGGAGGGTGGGAAAGAGAAAGAATAGAAAAAGAGAGAGAAGGAAGGAAAGGGGGAGAAGGGAGAAGTGTTACAAGAAGAGGAGAGATAAAATAAAAGAAGTCATTGTGATATAATATATAGAGGGCTAATTTTATATCAGGAGACATGGACTGAAGCTGTAACTATGCCACTTACCAACTTTGTACTGTACATCTTAGAGTCATAGACTCAGAAAGGACTTTTGAGATAAATCCATCCAACTCCCTCATTTTATAGATGAAAATGGGCTCAAAAATCTTGGGTAAGTCATTTCATGTTGTCGTTCCTCATCTATAAGATGGAAATCAGGATATCTGCCCACCTCCAAGGGTGTAGAGAACATCAAATGCAATCCTGTATATAAAAGAGCCCTTTAAAATATCAAATGCTATAACAATATTAGTTATCATTATTACTATTATTATGGAAACTAATTTTAAAAACTAATTCTGTTGCTTCATTATATATACATTACTTTACTGGAGCCCAAGGATTCAAAGGAATTGTCTAGACATGCTAAAAGCCTGTGGAAAGAGCTACATATTCTGACAGTAAAAATATCATCCACTGGGAAGATGAAAATCAGCTGGATTCCCTGAGTGTCTCTTGAAAAGACTTCATAAATTGTAGAGGGTCACAGATAATGGGGGAACTCTGGGTAAAGTATAAGACCCTGTAGCCTAGAAGAAACCTGCTGACAATGTCTGGTTTGGCTCCCCACCTCCCTTTGGTGTTTCTGAGAAGTCAAGGAGGGCATGACTACTTGTGTTTTTCTTGAAGCAAGGGATACTTACAGTAAAGAGGCATTTACATATCAACAGCAGGGTGCTTATAGTTAGCACTTGCTCAGTGTGATGTGATGATACAATAGTTCTCTAGTTGGCACATACTTAGTATGTTGTAATGATGTAATCATACCAAGGTATTTAAGGGCTGAGAGGACTAGAAATAAGGACTCCATCTTTGATCATCCTCATGAGTCTCCTGCCTCCTTCACTCCTCCACTAAGACCAAGGCTGGTCCCGAGATCCTGCAGAGAGCTCGTCTGGATGGTATATTTTGGCACCCCAATTTGGGGGCTCTAGAAAGCATACTACATTATGGCATCCAAATGTGGGACATAAGAAACACAAGAAACAAAGAAGCAGCAGTGCTTGAGAGCTGTTTGTGAGTAGGATCCTCCCAGAGTTCCTTCAATAACCCACAGGAAATGAAAGGGAGAAGAAACCCAGTAAGATTTTTTTTTTAGTTGGGGTAATTAAATGGGCCAAAACATCAAAGGACTGAGCCAGGAAACTAATGAGAGACTTATGAAAAATGCTTGTTCTGACTATAGTTCTCTTCTCCATTTGAAAGTTTGCTTCCACGACATCTCATAAGCTTCAACACCTGCTATAGTGCTGTTTGCACTCCCTAGCATGCGGACTCAAATACCTTAGAATGTGGACTTAGATAACAGCTAATGCATAAACTTACTGACCATGCTGTGGGGGGAAAATAATCATGTTTCCATAAAACAAAAAATGGGAATTGTTAAGGACCATGCCTAAGTGAAGGGGCAGGTCAATTCTCCAAAAGTCTCTACAGCTGTGAATCATAACACATGAAGGAGTTGCAAAGGAGTAGCCTTTGTAGATGTTCCTTGTGGATTGTGAATGAAATAAATTGGAGGCAGAAGAAAGAGGAGAGAGGTCAGAGAGTACAACTGCCTTGTATCTTCATCCTCTCACATGAAGAGATCCATTCTACAGGTCTGAGTTAGACCTCCAGCAGCCACTGGCAGGTGGCTCCTGTATCACAACAATAAACGAGACTCTCCTCAAATTTACTTAAGATGACTTAGCCCACATATCTAATATACCAAATCTTATTGTTTGTACTTTCATCTCTCTTACCCTTTGCTCTCTATCCATGTAGCCATCATCTTACTTCATGCCACCTTCACCTTGTACCTGACTTTTCTGCCTTAAGTTTCTGCCCCCTCCAACCTAGCTGCCACTTAGCTGCCAAAGTTATTTTCATGAGTCCATCTCTCTCTCTCTCTGTCTCTCTCTCTCTCTCTCTCTCTCTCTCTCTCTCTCTCTCTATCTCTCTCTTTCTCTCTCTGTTTCTCTCTCTTTCTCTCTCTCTCTCTCATGGGTCCATTTCTCTGTTTCTGTCTCTCTGTCTTTCTCTCCCTGTGTCACACACACATGTGTGAAGATACATTCACACACATTCAATAAATTCTAGTGTCTTTCTTGTCACCTCCCAGATGAAATAAAATTCCTTTATCAAAGTTGCTTACAACCTGACCCATTCTTACCTTTCAAGTTTTCCTACAATTGACTCTCCTCCATGTACTCTGTGATCCAGCTAGATGGGTCTACCAGTCATAGAATCATAGATCTAGAGCTGGAAAGAATCTTAACAGTCACAGAGAGCAACCTCTCTCATTTTACAATTGAAAAAACCAAGCCACATTTCACCTTTTATCTATATGCCTGTGAACTTCCTGTACTTGTGCCTTTATCTCCTCGTCTCTACCTCATGGATTCCCTGGCATCCTTCAAGACTTAATTCCAGTCCCATCTTCTGCAAAAGAGAAGCTTTTCCTGCTAAAGCCTTACCCTTAAGGTTATCTTCCATCTGATGCTCCAGCATCTTATCCATATCTAAGATCTTTTTATGTTGTCTTCCCTATTAGCACATAATGTCCTTCAAAGAAAGCACTACTTTTTCTTTTTTGTGTGTGTATTTCCAGCATTTAGCAAAGTGCCTGGCATATAGTTAACAATAAATGTTTGTTGACTGACTAACACATCAACATTCTATATAATGTAAGCATCCTGAGAACAGGAGTTGTTTTGTTTTTTGTTTTTCTTTCTTAAGGACCTTACAAACTACCCTACACTTTCAATAGAAAGAGAAACAGGGCTGACCTGTGATTTCATTGGGGTAAGGAATCCCCGTTGAGGAAACTTTACTAATGAAAATCCCCAATTGCTGTGCAATTTATAGCCTTAGAGACTTACTATCATTGCCAAGATTTCAATTGACTTGCTCAGAGTCATATAGCCAATGTGAGACAGAAATTGAATATAGGTCTTTCTGACTTTAAAGCCAACTCTCCATCTATTAGATGCCCCTTAAAACTAAAACTGCCTTTCTATACTGAGGGCTATAGGGTTTGGGTGCATGTCCATATCAGCTAAGATGAAGACACCCATGTGTGAGACAACAGAGACCTGTTTCTATGAGAAAACATTTTGCATCCCCCACACCTGAAAGAGAGCAGCTTCTTTCCTTTGGATTTGGATATATGGCTGAATCTTTAAATATATCTGATGGAAATCTAAATTGCTGCTTTCTCTTTCCAGTGACATCCAAGGAAGAAGGTATCATTCACCTAAAGCATGGGTTCCATGTACTAAGCAAGTGGCCAAGGGCACCCCCATGGCCTTAAGAAATGGACTTGGGGGCCTTAGTCTATTTCATTTATTTCTTTATCTTCATTTATCTTTTCCATTTCTTAGGCAGCCACCTTGTATCTGAGCTAAGTAATAATTTTAATGCCTTTCACATACCCAAAAATAGACAGAAGAAATATAGAAGGATTATGCCCTCAAGTGATGGGGAAATATTAGTATGTTCATTCTTAGAGTATTTTTGAGGTAAATATTTTTTGTAGAAGTTAATGTGTTTAGTATTTAAGTGGAACTGAGGTGCTTAATCCACCAAAATTAGGGCAACATAATGCATAGGGACTTGAGCCAATAGCAGAGACTATGCACCACCTTGCTTAAATAGGTACCCTGGCTAAAAAGTGAAATATGTACTGGCTTTCAGGCAGTTAGTACAATAGTAATGACTATTATTTCACAACTTAGCACAGTGCTCGGCATATAAAAAGTACTCAATAAAGGATGATAAAGATTATACTTCTTATACAATGAGTGCTTAATAAATGTTTATTGAATATAATTTAGATATTGCTATTGTCCATCTACTGACATTGTTACCACGGACTTTCTAGGTTCCTTCCTGAGGCTTCTTCTCTAAAATGAGTATAGAGCCTAAACCCTGCTTAGAACACCCTATCAGGATAGAAGGAATGGTAGAAGTGGGAAGATGGGAAAGTGCTTTGGACCTGTGGATATGGAAAAACAAACCATTCCTAAAATGCTGAATAGGAAAAGGGAGCTTGCCCCTAGAAGCACGTAGCCCCATTTCTACATCAAAGAGATTTGGGCAGCTGTAGATAATCTTCAGATAAGCTCTCCAAACACATTCCCCTGATACTGGCACATAGTACAAAAATATTTCCAGACTTTGGATGGTCAGTTAATCAGTGCCTCAGAGAGAAGTACAAGTTCATGTGCTGAATACATGTGATCAGTAGACAGGGCTCCCAAGTTCAGGAGTTAAGAAGATTTTAAGGGTAAAAATTGACCCAGGAATTCAATCTGCTTTGAGACTCATACATGGAAACCAAGAGAGGGGAGAGCAAAGGATTTAGGGAGAATGGAGCTGGAAGTAAAAACAGCCTGAAGTTGTTACTTCTGACTAAGGCACTTGTCATTTGTATGGGCCCCAGGAGTTGACAAACACAGTCATTGTGGGAACACCAAGTATAATGGAAGAATGGGAGAAACCCTTAGAAAATAATATACAGTGACTACAATGATAGAAACCAAAAGAATGGACACAAAAAAATAAAAAATGAATGTTGCAAAGTTATCAAAAAGTAACTCAAAGAAAGAGTAAGAGAACACAAACATATGTTTGTGAAGTTTGCTTTATTCCCATTTGATTTGGCTTAAGGGAATAACATACACTCACTTACCTTATGAGAAAGTAGGAGGAGAGGAGCACAAGAAAGATGTTGGGGGAGACATGCTGATAGAAGGGAAGGCAAATTGAAGAGGTAGTAATCAGAAGCAAAACACTGGTGAAGAGGGATAGAGTGAAAGGAGAAGAAGAGAGAAAGAGAGAGGTACTATAGACAATAAAGTAATATAAGTACTAAATACATATATGTCAAATAGTACAGTATCCAAATTTTCAAACAAGTTAAATGAGTTATAGGAGGAAATAGACAGTAAAACTATGTTAGTGAGGGACCTCAAATTTCCCTTCTCAGAACCATGTATTAGGATATAAAACATCACAATCAGATGAAGAAAGAAATATTTAATACATCTTTTTCAGATCATGATGCAATGAAAACTGAATTAAACAAAGTGCCATTAAAATAAATTTAAAGTTAATTAGAAACTAGATAATCTAATCCTAAAAAATGGGTGAGTAAAAGAACAAATCATAAAAACAACCAATAAGTTCTTTAAAAGAAAATGACAATGAAACAACATACCAAAATTTATGGGATACAGCCAAAGTTGTACTTAGGGGAAAATTTATATAGCTAATATCTATATATCAATAAAATAGAGAAAGAGAAGATTAATGAATTAGGTATTTAGTGACCTAGAAAAAGAACAAATTAATAATCTCTGGTTAAACACCAAATTAAAAGTCCCAAAAATCAAAGGAAAAACTAATAAATTTAAAAGAAAGAAAATCTTTGAATGAATAAACAAAATTAAGAGTTCTATGGGGGGAAAGCTAATAAAAACAAATAAATCATTGGTTCATATGATTTTTAAAAACAAGAAAACCAAATTACAAGTATCAAATAATGAAAAGTGTGAATTCACTACCAAATGAAGAGGAAAATAAAGTAATATTAAAAGCAATTTTGCCTAATTATATGCCAACAAATCTGACAATCTAAGCAAAATGGATAAATATTTACAAAAACATAAATCGTCCAGATTAACAGAATAGAAAATGAATACTTCAATAGCTCCATCTTAGAAAAAGAAAATGAGCAAGCCATCAATGAACTCCCTAAGAAAAAATCCCCAGAGTCAAATGGATTCACTAATGAATTCTACCAAACATTTTTTTTATTTTTAAAATCACTTATTAATCCATTTTGTTTTTAATCTTATAAATATTTACAAATTATCCCCACTGCACAAGAAATTTCTTATTACAAAGTAAAATGATTAAGCAAAACTAACATTACAATGGCTTCATCTGAAAATGTATGTAAGATTCCACATCCACAGAACTCAGCTTTTTATTTTTTAAATTTTTTTTCAATTAGCAGAAATCTATTTTGTCTTTCTTTCATCTCACCCCATTAAAAAGAGAAAAAAAAGTTTTTTTGTAAATTGTGTGTGTATATGTGTGTGTGTGTGTATGTATATGCAACATATGCACATATGTTCAAGGAAAATAAAACTATATAAAATAAACACATACATACATTCACACATATACATATGTCTCATTCTGTACACTAAATTTATCATTTCTCTGTCAGTAAGTAGATAGTATTTTTCATTATTGATCCTCTGGGATTATGGATAGTCATTGTAATGATCATAATTCTCACACTTTTTAAAGTTGCTTATCTTTTTAGTGCTTTTACTAATGTATAAATTGTTCTCTCTGATCTTTGTTCTTCATCAGTTTATTTTTTTCACTTCATTTTTTATTAAAGCTTTTTATTTTCAAAACACAAAATTATTTTCATAATTTTCAACATTCACTCCTGTAAAACCCTGTGGTCCAAAATTTTTCCCTCCCTTTCTCTCACTCTGTTTCTCAGATGGCAAGTAATCCAATATATGTTAAACATGTGCAATTCTTCTATATGTATTTCCACAATTATGCTGTATAAGAAAAATCAGATCAAAAAGGAAAAAATCAAAAAGAAAATAAAATGCAAACAAAAAACAAAAAATATGAAAATACTATGTTGTGATCCACACTCAGTCTCCACAGTCCTCTCTTTGGATACAGATAGTTCTCTTCATCACAAGACCATTGGAACTGGCCTGAATCACCTCATTATTGAAAAGAACCACTTCCATTAGAATTGATCATCTTATAATCTTGCTGTTGCCATGTACAATGATCTCCTGGGTTCTACTCATTTTGCTTAGCATTAGTTCATGTAAGTCTCTCCAGGCCTCTTTGAAAACATCCTGTTTATCATTTCTTATGGAACAATAATATTCCATTATATTCATATATCATAACTTATTCAGCCATTCTCCAGCTGATGGACAACCACTGAGTTTCCAGTTTCTTGCACTACAAAGAGGGTTGCCACAAACATTTGGGTCCCTTCCCCTCCTTTATGATCTCTTTGTGATACAAGCCCACTAGATACACTGCTGGATTAAATCTACCAAACATTTAAAGAACAATTAATTCTAATACCATATGAACTATCTGAGAAAATAAGTGAAGAAAGAATCCTAGCAAATTCCTTTTATGACACAAATATGTTGTTGATACCTAAACCAGAAAGAGCTAAAAGAAAGAAAACTTTGTCCAATTTCCTTAGTAATTATTGTTGCAAAAAAAATTTAAAGTAACTATTATCTAGGAGATTGCAACAATATAGCACAAGGATTATGCACTTTGTTTATATGGGATTTATACTAGAAATGAAGTATTATTCATTTAGTATTAGGAAAACTATCAACATAATTGAGCATATCAATAACAAAACCAACAGAAATCATATGATTATCTCAATAGATGTAAAAAAAAAAATCTTGAGAAAAGATACCACCCATGCCTATTAAAAATTTAGCAAGTAGAGAATAAATAGAGCTAGAATCTGTCTAAAGTAGTATTTATCTGAAATCATAAGCAAGTATTATCTGTAATGGAAATAAGCTAAAAGCTTTCCCAGTAAGATCAAGGATGCCCATTATCACTACTCATGGTGATATTGTACTACAAATGTTAGCTACAGCAATAAGAAAAGAAAAAGAAATTTAAGGAATTAGAATAGGTAAGGAAGAAACAAAACTATCACTGTTTGGAACATGATATGTATTTAAAGAATCCTAAAAAATGAATTTAAAAACTACTCAAAATACTCAACAACTTTAGCAAAGTTGCAAGATATAAAATAAATACATGTAAATACCATCATTTCTACATAAAACCAACAAAGTTCAGCATCAAGAGATAAAAATGAAATTCCTTTTAAAATAACTGTAGGCATTACAAAATAATTTTGTAACTGATACAATGCAATTCCAATAGATTTGTGATGGAAAATGCTATTCACATCCAGAGAAAGAACTATAAAGACCAAATGTGGATCAAAACATAGTATTTTATCATTTTTGTTATTGTTGATTGTCTGCTTGTATTTTTTTCTTTCCCATGTTTTTCCCTTTCAAACTGATCTTTCTTGCGCAACATGACAAATATGGAAACATATTCAAACGAATTGCATATGTTTAACCCATAGCAAGATTGCTTGCTGTCTTGGGAAGGGCGGAGAGAGAAATAAAAATTTGAACTACAAGATTTTGCAAAGATGAATGCTGAATACTATTATTGCATATATTTGGAAAAATAAAATACTATTAAAAGAAAAAGAAAAAAAATTTACAAAGAAGAAAAGAAAAATTTACCATGAATCATCTTAAGGAAACACTATCTTAACTAGTTTCTCTAATTCCCTACTCTCTGCATTTCATGTATCTTTTAGGTTTTAATCAGTACTTCAAGGATCCATAATTTCATTAGCATGGCCATTCTTTCCATTGACACATTTCAGAACCCTTACTGCAGGGCAACTAGGTGGCACAGTAATTAGAGCACCAGCCTTGAAGTCAGGAGGATGTGAGTTCAAATTTTATCTCAGACACTTAACACTTCCTAGCTGTGTAACCCTGGGAAAATCACTTAACCCCAACTGCCTCAGTCAAAACAAACAAACAAACAAACAAACAAAAAAAAAAAACCCTTAATGGTAATAATCACAATTGACATGTAGCATTTCAACTTTGTGAAGACCTTCCTTTATTTCATTAATCCTCACTACAATTTTACAAAGGTGGTATATCAGAGGTGCTATTTTAACCATTTTACAGGTGAGTTGCCCAAGTCAAATAGTAAAATAGTAAGCACCAGAAAGACTTCATTTTAGATCGTAGATCTAGAAGCATGTTCATAAACTATCGAGGTAGATACCTTGTTTTACAGATTTAAAAAAACAAGAACTTAAGGTTAAGTTATGTGATCAAGGTAAAAAGAATTTGAAACCTACACCTTTGACTTGGGAGCCACTGAAGGACACTACCTCCTAAAGAGTTCAGATGTGTCTAACATTGTTTCCAATAATACCCCCCTATACACACACACCTACACATTCTAAAATTACTGTGATTTAGCTCTAAATCTAGAACTACTGGGTCTGGAACATATGAGGATTATTAATCTGCACAAAAGTCACCTGTTCATTGACTTTACACAGTAACAATTCATATTTTTATAGCACTTGAAAATTCACAAGGAACTTTCCTCAGAGTAGCCCTATAAAATAGATAGGTGGTTCAAAAATCCATATCCCCAATGAATGTAAACTGTTTGCATTTTTGTTTTTCTTCCCGGGTTATTTTTATCTTCTGAATCCAATTCTTCCTGTGCAACAAGAGAACTGTTCGGTTCTGCACACATATATTGTATCGAGGATATATTGTGACATATTTAACATGTATAGGACTGCTTGCCATCTTGGGGAGGGGGTGGAGAGAAGAGGGGAAAAGTCGGAACAAAGTCAGGACAGATATGAATTCAAGGGATAATGTAAAACAATTACCCAGGCATGGGTTCTGTCAATAAAAAGTTGTAATTATTAAAATAAATAAATAAAGTTGCTACAGAAAAATTTTTTTAAAAAATTCATATCTCCATTATACAGATAAGGAAACTGAGATCCTGAGAAATTATCATATAGCAAAATTGTCTAAAATGAGATTCTAGTACAATTCACTGACTTCTTCCCACTACAAGAAGTTGCCTCCCAAAAAGTAGATTTCAAGGATTGTATAGAAAACTGTATCAGATGGTAATCAGATTTAGTCTTAATAGATAGTTGAATTTCTATGGTCTGGTTATTTATGGACAGTACTGGGAAAATGTATAAATATTGATCTGAATACAATGAATATCTGTTCGATTGGCCTCATAAGAAACTCTGCACATATTGTTCTCAGCTTCCATCCAAATTTTAACAAAATGTGATATTTCTGGCCCAAGAGATGAATTGGCCTCCTCTACCCAATATTCAAAGAAACTGATTTTTTGACGAACAAACATACCTTTAACACTGTCCAGTGATATAAATTACAAGGGCGAAGAACTTTTTTTTTTCCCAAGGAGAGCTCCTCTTTGTTCCAGAAGAGTATATAAACCAGATTCAACCTCAAGAAGACTAAATCATCTCTTTGGGGTTCTTTTCCAGGACAAAGTCTATGATTCCTACAATCTTAGATGTTACCTGAAAAGAACATTCAAGATCATTTCTTCTAGGCCCCTAGCTTTCCAGATAAAGAACCAGAGACATTGACAGCTTGAATAATTGCTTGGTCACAGGGTAGGAAATACAGGAGTCAGTATTCACAAATCTTCAGAGTCAAATAAAGCAAATTGGGAGCTAAGGAATCTTAAGACCTTAAATCTGAGAGCCTCAGACTATGCTTCCCAACCCAGTGCCCACACCTATCATCCTGGAAAGTTACCTTTGTGGAGAGGCAGCTGGACATCTGCTTGCAGCAGTCATTGTAGCTACAGCTTTTAAACACTTGGAAAAGAAAGTTCTTCCCACCAAAGTTACCAAGTATCAAATTGTTCAACATCAAAATGGTTTTTTTGTTTTTGTTTTTGATGTTGTTCAGTTGTTTCTCAGTCCTGACTTTTGTGACCCTATTTGAGGTTTTCTTGGCAAAGATACTGGAGTTTTCACCATTTTCTTCTCCAGCTCATTTTACAAATGAGAAAACTGAGGCAAACAAGTTTGGGTGATTTATCCAGAATCACATAGCCAGTGAGAGTCTGAGGCCAGATTTGAACTCAGGTCCTCCTGCTACCAGATACAGTACTCTGTGCACTATGGTACCACTTAGCTACCTCATGGTAAAGATGGAACAAGGCAATTCTCTTCTACCCAGAGGTACCCTTGACTATTGACAGTGAGCAATATGGTGGATTCTAGATAGGCAGAAGTCTTTCTGGGCATCACATGGCTCTCCCAAGACTTCCCCCATTCCTGGAAACCAGTCTCACCCTGGGCCTGAGGCCCTTCAGGCAGCAGGTTGGTGTAGATGTCAGATGAAAAGAGGGATGTATGTCAATATTTAGAAAGGAAATGCTACTGAAAATATATCTACTCTAGGATAAACAGTTTATTCAAAGTTATACAGATACTAATTAGACATTGCTACACTAAGCTGCCTGAAACTAGACTCAGAAAATGCTAGTTTGAATTATGGACTTCTCTAAGCTGTATGATGTTGGCTAAATTCCCAATCTCTCCAAATTTCAGCTTCCTCATCTACAAAAAAAAAGGATAATAAGCTTTCAATAACAACTTAGAAAGCAGCAATTATTTTTCATTGATGTTCCACTCCACTGCTTAAATATTTCAAATATCTTTTTAAAAAAATCTTAATGCCAATCTACCAAGAAACATTGAAAAAACAAAATATGAAAAAAATGTTAAAATGTTGTAAGGGTGGTTGTAAGGAAAGTGTTTTACACTTTCAGTACAGTGCTGTACAGACCTATGTTATTATTATTCATCAGGACAGACTGTAGGGCAATATATGAGGATGCTGTCTGGAAGATGAAAAAAAAACTCAGTGTAGTTTTGCCCAAGTGTCTTCCAAGCTAGGATGGTACAAGATTATATAGGAGCCAAGTAAATTACCTTTTCTGTGCTTTCTCCATGCTTGCTCCCCTCATGTTCATGGCATCATCCTTGTTTAAGATCATCCTAACAATGAGTGGCAGAGCTTAGATTTAAAGCCAAGTCTTTATATTCCAGTGTGTTTCCTATTTTCTACATTTATCTTGGTGCAATTGTCTTAGATTACAAGCCATTTGGGGGCAAGAACCATTTCTACTTAACTCCATTCAGAAGCTTAAACAATGTATTTTGGTGAAAAGGATGCCTCACTCAGAGAATCACTGGGACTAGGAGAAAAAAGAAGCAGACCAGACTTCCTTGATCATTTACTCAACATAACAAACTCTCCAAATCATCTAAGAACATTTGCTGTTATGGACATTTTTTAAAAAAAAAAAACAAGTATTAGACATCACATTCTTAATATGTATGGCCAGATGATGAAAAAGAACTAAACATCTGCCTTATGAGTTATTAAGTAAGAAGTGACTGAAAGCTCATCAAAGAGAGAGGAGAGAAAAAATTCCTAAAAATGCACACCTTCAACCCACTTCCTTCTTCAAATTCTCACATCTTTTTTCATATTTTATTTTTCAATGTTTCATGGGAGATTGAGCATTAAAGTGGATTTTTTTTTAGATATTTGGAATGGAATTAAGGAGTGGAATCTAGATGAAGGATAATTGCTGCTTTCTGAGCAACGAATATGTTACTAAATCAAGGACCTGTGGTTTTGTCAATGTGGAAACTGTCTTTACTGAGGCATGGCAATCTGTCTGTAACTTATTGTATTAGTTGTTTGAGACTCAGAGCAGCTAGGTGATTTGTCCATGATCCTATATTAGTAAATGTATAAGAAAGAATCTAAACCTGGGTATAGACAGTGAGTCTTTCATTCTCTTCACTACCTCCACACTGTCCTGAACAAAAGCATTATAAACATATTAAACCATAGTGATGAGATCTAGATTTCAGGGTTCCTGGTCAGGAAACCAAATGATGAGATTAGGATTCCTGGTGATCAGAGAGTTAAATGATGAGGTTAGTGGCAGGTTCAGGGTTCAGGGAACCAAATGAAGAAGTTTGGCTCCCCTAAATCCCCTTAAGATTTGGCGCTTGGCAGGGAGTTCTGGGAACCCCTCTTCTGGTGGCACAGAGGTCCTTCGTAAAAGAATTTATAAATCTGAAAAACTAGACTGGTAAAAAGAAATTTATTATTGGCACTGGGGAGTCAGCCTTTGTTATGCATGAATAAAAAGGCTGAATTCCTTAGTGGCAAAGTCCCAGCAGAGAAGTAAAGTTTCTAATGGAGGAGTCCTGGCAGAGAGATTGAGAATTTCTAGCAGAGAAATCCCAACAGAGAGGTATAAAGTCTTGTTAAGGAAATAAGTGAGGAAAATAAAGCGAAGGTAACGCTGAAAGAGAATATCATTTCATGGGCAGAGGGTTGCTGCTATGCATGGCATGGCAGGTTAGGTCCTCCGCAAGAACTGAGTCCAAAATTGGCACTTTTTATAATAGCCTTGGCTACAAGCTGGGGTTTGCTCTTGATGGGGACTGGTTTCAGCTTCAGCTGGAATTTGAACAGAATTGAATGAGTGTCTCTAGGTTTGATATTTAATTCAATGAGAAGCTTAATCAGTAGTGAATGTTATCAATACGGGTAATACCCTTCTCTCAGGATAAGAGAATGAAACTATTTATCCTGTTTCCCTCGGGTGGGGTCTTTTACATAGGCCAGGATTCAAGGAGTTTTAGAGAGAGTTTTGGGGCTCCCCTCGTCATTAGTTCTTCTGTGTGTTTGTATGTTGTGGATGTGTTTCTGTATCTCTCTCTGTCTCTATTTCCTCTGTCTCTGCTACTATATTTCTCTCTGTTTCTGTGTCTCTGTTACTGTACTTTGTGTGTCTCTGTCTCTCTGTGTGTCTCTGTCTCTGTCTCTCTTTGTGTGTCTGTCTCTGTTTCTGTCTCTCTCTGTGTGTGTGTGTGTGTGTGTGTGTGTGTGTGTGTGTGTGTGTCTATTTCATCCCTAGTTCCTGGAGTCCTGAGACTTGGACTCTTTGGGAAGGTGTTAAGTAGAACAATAGATGGGGGATTCTTAGGCCATGAGTAGAGCTGCAAGTTGGAGGTGCTTGTGATTTCTTGGGGGAGCATCTGAGTCTTAAATGCCTAAACTGTATCTAAGAACACTTGGGTTTGGGATATGCCCCATGAACAAAACACTGGGGTAAAGGAAAACTAGCATTTTAAATGATTAATTATTAAATTAATGTTAAATTAATTATTTAAGAATGAAGAAAATATGCACAATATTATTTAAAGTTAGCTAGTTAAGCTAAGTTAGAACTAGCATCCTCCCTTTCTAAGGATTTGAAAACTGCTAGTCTCTGTCTCCATTAGTAAATAAGCTCTTTAAGAGCAGACATTGCTTTTCGATTAATTTATATTTGTTTGTATCTTCAGAATTTAGTACCATGCTTGGCAAACAGTGCTTCATATTTTTTTTCTTTCCTTAAAATTTTTTTAAATTAGCCAAAACTGAAACTTTTAAAAAAGCCAAAAGTTTAATTTTGTTTTTTAAATGGCTTTACTAACATTGTTGATCAAACACAGCACTATAACTAGGGCTGTGAATGGCTAGAACTTTATCCCAGAGTCTAATATGTTAAGATCTGTGCATCCTCCCTGTCCTGGTGTGGGGATTGCTTCCTCAGGACCCAGTCAGAGAATGAGAACATGGCCATAGACTGGTGGAGAATGGGGCAGGAAGGGTTGGGGGATAGACTGCCCCCTTTTCCCAGCTTATTTCTACATTCTGTCACTCCATCCTCTGTGCCTACCACGGGACCTTCCCTGCTAGTCACTATCCCACCCATCTATATTTTACAAAAAGTGAAAAACTTCCTAGTTATACTTCTAATCAAAGAGTAGTTATTCTGAAGATTGAATTGCTTCCAACTTCACATTGTCCCTGTCCTGTGAAACATGTTTCTACCTTTATTGGATTGTTTGTTGTCTTAGAGAAAGGGGGAGGAGAAGAGAGAAAGAGAAAAATTTGGAACACAAAGTTTTGCAAAGATGAATGTTGAAAATTATCTTTGCACATATTTGGAAAAATAAATGCTATTTAAATTTTTTAATCTAAAAATAATAATTCCTGTGAAAACACAACAATTCTATACAAAAGATGTGAAACAGAGAAGAGCCCTTTCAATGTAAGGAAAGAGAAATTGTTTAACATCATTTATCAGTTACAACATAAAAGAAATATTAGAAAAGACAATCATGTATGCTAAAGGAACAGATCTTGGGGATACTACTACTTCGCATCAGGCTTTCTCTAAAAATTGCCGCTAAAACAGAAATAGAGGAAATATATAGGAAAAGGAAAAGATAAAAGCAAGATGACAGAAAGGCAACTTCTAGAAAAAGTCCTAACACTAAGCAGACTTGGCCATTTGACCATCTCTGAGACCTGTGTACTTTAGCACAAAATATTTCTTGTATGTTGTAACTTGTAAAAGATGATAAATAATTGGATAAATAATTAGAGATTCAAAGAGATGAAATATTTGACCTGAGGCCACACAGCAAATCAGTGGCAGAATTTAGAAATAATAATAATAATTCATATTTTAAAATTAGGCAGATGGCATGACACCAAAATTTGAGTCAGAAACATTTTGTTTCAAATTCTGTTTCAGATACTTGATAGCCGTGTGACCATGGAAGAAAAGTACTAAAATCTCTCTAAATCTGTTTTTTCATTGATACCTTAGAGATAAAAGTATCTGCACATCTACATCACAAGGTTATTTTGAGGTTAAAGTGAGATCATATAAAATGCTTTGTAAACCTGAATCCTGAAGGAAAAAAACTCACAACAACCCTCTTAAGGAGGTACCACAAGTACTAATTATATCCATTTCACAGATGAGGTTCAGAAAAGTTTGTATCCTCTCAGCAACCACATACCTCCCCCTAGTCACTTATAATGCTTCCTCTAATCTCTACTGATTCTCAAGTCTCTCACCTCTTGTCTAGTCACCAAGGCCAGTAACTGAGTCCTCCAGTCCTCCATCTGGACCCCTCCCAGGTTCACTCCATCTATCAGGAAATGATGAGCTAACTTGCAGGATGACAAAACGAGAACTGGACAAGATTTTAGAGATCATCCATTCAACTGCCTTTTTTTTTTTTTTTTTTTTACAGATGAAGAAATTGAGGCTCTTTGTCTTAGCCAATATCACATCATAATAATAATAGCTAGTTAGCACTTTAAGATTCACAAAGTGCCATACTTATGTTAAATCATTTGATATTAACTTAATGGTCACGTTAACAATATTAATATTAATTTATGAATATAGACAATTATCCATAATAACTAACATTTATTTAGCGCTTTAATGCTCACAAAGTACTTTATCTATCTTAAGTCATTTGAGCAATTGTGAAAGACAGGTGTTATTATTTTCCTCATTTTGCTATTAAGGAAATTGAAGCTGGGGGAGTCAATGGAGCTTACCAAGGGTCATACATCTAGTAAGTGTCTGAGGCTGAAGTACAAGTCCAGGTCCAACAATTCCAAACATTGAACCACCCAATCACCTGGCAAAGGCAATATTCACACTCAATAATCTAGAATCCAAATCCATAGTTCTGTTCACCATTCCACCTCTCTTTATTTTTTAAGCTTCCCAGGAATCTGAATATATTCCTTAACCAGTCCCTCTATGGAAGCATCAGAGCACAGCGTAAAAAGTAGTGAGATTTGGGGGCAGCTAGATGGAGCAGTGGATAGAACACTGGGTTCAAATCCAGCCTCAGATACATAACCCTTCTTTTCTGTGTGATCCTGGGCAAGCCACTTAATCTCAATTACCTTGTTTAAAAAAAATAGGACCCAAGTTCCAATCCAATATTGCTACCTAAAATCTTGGACCAGTCAATCTCTCTGGGACTGTATTTACTCATCTTTAAAATGATGGGGCTGGAGTAAATTGCTTCCAATGATAAGCCTATCATCTTATGATGTTCTTTGCTAGTCAGGGCCTGGGGCCTTGGACCTGTTATCCCATGAACCCTTTGCCCACTCACAGCCTCAAGCATCAGCCTTTCCTATCGAACTAACCAGGATGCTATTTGAACAGGCCCAGCGTACACATACACAGGAGCAGCAGATCATAGCACTTTGGGCATCGAGGAAGTAGATTCCCTCATCACCACCTTCTTTATTGGAATCCCTACTTCCACCAATCAAGTGGAGCATGGTTCCTCTGAATGCAAATCTATTCCCAGAAACACTTGGAAGGTTACACAACTGAGGATGTTCTTGCTCCCTTCTCCTGCCCTTCTATAAGCCACCTGCCTGTTAGCTTTACCCCCCAGGTAAATCATCAACCAGAGAAAAATCATTAAGGGAAACAGAGAAGGCACCAATGCAATGCAAACAGTAGACTGAATGATCAGGAGGCACAGTGTTTTCCAATTAGAAGCAACCATCTAATCCTACTGATTCCCACTATGTCCATACCCAACAAACTGACTTCATCTCTGCTTGAAGATTTCCACTGAGGAAGAAATCCACTGCCACTGAGGCAGACCATTCTACTTCTGAATGGTTAGGAGGTCTGCCTGAAGGCAAATTTCACCCAATGCTACTGCTTATGCTCTTGTGGCTCCAGAATGACAAATTTAAGCTCTCTTCCTTGTGGCAGTCTTTCAAAAGCTTGAAAATTGTTAACCTGCCTCCCTTGAGTGTTCTCTAATCCCCAGGAGATCAGACACTCCCAATAGTAAACCTCCCTGGTAAGACCAGGACCAAATACAAGCTCTTCTATCCAGATGACTAAAATAAAATGTTCAGTCCCTTGTCAGAATAGCAAATATTCCACATATTCCATTTTGCAGGAAAAGAGGCAAGAGAAGGAAATGAAAGCTTCCTTGTCCTCTATCTCAGACTGTTGTGTATTTAAGTCCTTTGCATTTTTAATCTTTCTGTTTACTTTATATAAACTCATATTTATATTTCTTGTCTCCTTTCATTAGAAAGTAAGCCCCCTAAATAGAGATATGCAAAAACACAATAACAATGATCAGGAGTAGAATGCTTTGGGGGGATAAAAAGGGAAGGTTATAATCATTGATCTCAGACAAAGTCAAACTTTTAAAAGATTCAAACGAGAGAGAAATCTACATTTATGTCCGTCATATTAATGTGTTTTAGATGCATATCTTTATGTAGGTATATATGTATATATGTGGAAGTGTATATAAATATATGTGTGTTTAACAGTAGTTTGCTGGGGGTGGAGGGGACATAAGGAGGAAGAAAGGGGAGAAAAGAATAAATTAAAAAGTACACAGCAGAGTGTTACAGGAGCAACCTGCTAGTGGCTGTTGGATGTTATGGGAGCCTCCTACCAGTGGCTGCTGGGGATTCAACTCATCCCAGCAAAATTGATCCCTTCATATGAGAGAATGAGAACGATACAAGGAGACTGAGAAACAGCTGCATCTCTGACCTCTTTCCTCTTCCTTCTTGCCTCCAATTTATTTCATTCCCAATCCACAAGCAACACCTGTGTCAGTAAAGGCTGATTTGCAATTCCTTCAGGGTTGTTATGATTCACAGCTGTGTGGGGTTTTGGAGAACTGACCTGATCCTTCACACTTAGGCATGGTCCTTAACAACAGAGCACAAAAGAAAATCTATAAGGAAGCAAACTAAAAATGGAGACTTTATGAATATATATATATCATATATATTACATATGCCTTCTTGAAGTATAATATATTACATATTATATGTGCTTTCTTGAAATGGAAATTAATAGTTACATATTTGGAATCCTCCCTGATGTTCTGCTGGGCATCTGACAACCTTTATTTTTTCTTTTCCTTTTGTTTTTTTTTTCTTATTTTTCATTTAAGTTTTAAACAAACTTTTTTAATAATAAGAGTCAAAATAAGGCTCCAACAAGTAGAGATTGTTTTCATTTATTGATTCCTACCCCAGTAGGCAGTATAGTGCCTTGATACAGAGGAAGAGCTTGACAAATGGTTGACATCAGCCTCTTAAATTACCCATATATGGTACTTCCAGCCTGCATCATTTCTATTCCTTATGGATTTGGATTTATTTGTTTGTTTTGTTGTTGTTATTGTTGTTTTTGCTGAGGCAATTGGGGTTGTGACTTGCCCAGGATCACACAGCTAGGAAGTATTAAGTGTCTGAGGCCACATTTGAACTCAAGTCCTCCTGCCTTCAGGGCTGGTGCTCTAACCACTGCACCACTTAGTTGCCCTTATTCCTTAAACTTACTGTTTCCTAAAAAGTATCTCTTATTAAGAGGTCAGAACAAGGATGACCAAGTTCTTTATTTCCTTTTGGAGCATCAGTTGTAACAAACCCTGAAAATCCAAGAGGTTTGTTTGTTTGTTTATTTGTTTTTGGGGGGGTTGTTTAGTTTTTTTGCTGGATGTGGTTTGAAGCGGGGGAAGGAAAAGAAAGAAAAGAGCCAAGTTTAAATGTCCTAGAATCTTGCTGCTAGAAGGCCTTATGTAGGGCAAAGCTTCTTAAACTGTGAATCTAGACTCCATATGGAATCCCATAACTAAATGTGGGGGGTGTGAAAAATTTGGCATCAGTAAAAGGTATCAAATATTCTGCCAAGATTTAATTCTTTATGTAAAAATAAACAAGTATGTCCATCTTATTATTATGCTAATTACTTTTTCATCTTTAATAGAAAGTAAAATTATATCTATACCAAAGAATTGTTTTAGAATGTCTTTACAAATTATTATCGATAAATGTTTTCTTTGTATAGCTACTTTATAAACATATCTATACCTAGGATAGTGTAAAAATTTCTCCAGTGAAAAGGGGCCAAGAATGGAAAAAGCTGAAGAAATCCTGCTCTAGAGCATGCACAGATCTGTATTCTGGTACCATCTCAGCTGTGGGGCATACAAGATCACCCTGAACTTAGTAAGTTTCAGGAGAGTCAAATCTATAACTTTTATTACCCCTCATCTCCTCACATGTAGGAAGGTAGACAGTAAAATTTGTTCCTGCCGATTGCCCCTGCAGCCAGTTTCTCCCAGGGTCGTTGGTCTCTGGTGGTGACAGCTTCTCTTCTTCCTAACTCTTCTTCTTACCCAAGAAGCTCAACTGCTTTCCAGGTAGCACATCTGCATTCCAGCATTACCAAGGACAAGTCTGGAACTCTGTGGAGTTCCACAGAGGAGGAGGCTTGACTTGATTTTTTTTAATATCACTCTTTTCAATTATCAAACATTCATTTCTTCTTTCTCCAATATCCACTTATTCACTGGAAGAAAAAAATAGGTAAAAAAAGAAATATAGAACTCCTGTATCACAAAATACAATCAAGCAAGACAAATTTTCAGATTGGTCACATCCAGGAAAGCTCTTATTGAGTTACTACATATTAATATGACATTGTCATCTCATTTCTTCTTTATCAGGTCTCTGGAATCATGCATTAAGTTAATTTAATTTTTAAGTGTTTCAGAATTGCTGGGTTTTATATTAATTCACAATACAAATTGTTTTTCTGTTTTTGCTCATCTCATGCTGACACAATGCCAACAAGTCTTTCCATGTCTCTTTGAAAGTTATTTCTCATTTCTTCTAGCACAATAGTAACACATCATATTCATATGCTATAGTTTGCTCAACAATTCCTTCAATTGATTGGTACCCCCTTAGTCAACATTTCTTTGCCATCATAAAAATAGTTGCAATAAATACATTTGTATACATGGCTCTTTCCCTTACTAAGATTTCTTTGGGCCAAGTAAGGCAACTGGGTCAAAGGGCTTTCACCCAATTTTATTCTGGGTTGTTGTATTTTTGGAGGAAAAAAAAGAAAAGAAAAAAGTTTAAGTTCAGTTAAGGTACAATCCATCTAACTTTAAGCCCTGGTAGTCTGTCAAACCCCAAAGCCCACTAGACTTTCCTGCCAATGTTTCTTTCCCTTCTCTTTTTTCAGACACTGATCCCTTGCCATTATTGTTCCTAATAGAGAGAACCCAAAAGTTTTTCTTTCCCCTTACCTTAGGCCCTCATTCCTTTCCTTCCCAACAGCTCCATGGGCTTTCAGGTGGGGCAGAATTTCCATGCATTCTAAGGACTCCTAACCATTGCTACTGGTCCTATAGCTATATCCTTATGACCTCAGACTTTTCCAATTGTCCTACAGATGAACTCATCTACTTTGGTCATATGCCCCCAAAGAGTATGGGCTCCTTGAGAACAAAGACCCATTTTCTGTTGCTATTGGTAAATGTAGCATTCAGCATAGTGCTTTGCATATAAGCTCTTAACAAAAAGCTTTGCCATTCATTCATAAACTCAACCCTAAAACGTAATTGTTTATTAATTTGATCCTTCTACTTGTTAGTGAAAGGGAGCACCTACATGAACAAAGCTCAAATGACTATAAGCTACTTGCTACAAAATACTTAAAATCTTTTTAAAATTCTATTTTAATGACTTAAGTTCCACGTCTGTGATGACCATGTTTAGCACCCAGAGTATATCAGAATCAGCCGGAGTCAGAATAAGGGAGAATGCTTGATCTTTATTCTTTGTGGAGGTGAAGGGGAATGGCGATAAGAAGTGAGAGCAGTGGCCACACGAATCTGCCCAGCAGTGCCTCTGGCTCTTACACTCCACCCACCAAATTGTCTCTACATCATATCCTATACAACATATCAAAACTTGCACAGAGAGTGGGCGGGGGCCATTCTTTCTCCAAGCATATATTAATAGAGTATTGTCCAATTGCTATTTAGCCTCACGTGCTTGGGACCTCAGTGCAACGAGTCAAGAGCTTCAGCCCATTACAGACCTCCAAGAATTGAAATGACAAAACAGCTCCCCATTTCTTTGCAGCAGTAGAGAACTATGGGTGCACAATGTCAGATATTTTGAATATGTTAGTTAAATTTTGTTGAACTGTTTTTCCTCTTTTATGATATTAAGTATTGAATCTTCTCCAGATAATAGAGGAAAGACAAATTGGAAAATATCAGTTCTTAAAGAACAAAATATAATTAATAAACATGATTTTTTGAAATTCTATGCCATTATACATTGAAACACCTTCTTTCTTGGAACAACAACAACAATAAAAAATGATAAATGAGAGTCAGTGTGGCATAGAACCAACAGTGCTGCAATAGGATTAGAGTCCCTGAGTTCAAACATTAAATCTGCTATGAATTTAGTAAATTCTTTACCATCTTGGTAAATTCTGTTGTTTCCTTTTATGCACCTCAATATCTTCTGTAAAATGAGAGGTTTGGACTAGGTTAACTCTAAGTAACCCTCAGTTCTAAATGGATATTGTTTCGTTCCTTCTAGTTTCCCCTATCAAATTCACTTCTTTCTCCCATCAAATATTTTATTCATGATTCTTTAGTTTTTAACTTAGTTTGCATGTTTGGGTTATTTTAGGAGCTCTACAATAATCCCATGAAACAAGTTAGCTAGTTGCTCACTGTAGAGCAGTCATCATTGAAGGCTTTCTGAGAGAGAAAGAGAGTGACACCTTGTGGCATCATCATTCTGTTCACTGTTAGCAAATAAGGAACAAGCTAATCTTTGCTTTGGTGATAGATCTTTGGCTAAATCTGGAAAGGATCCTGGAGGTCATACAGTTCAACCTCCTCATTTTATAATTAAGGGAGGTGAAGTAATTGACCAAGTTTGTACCCAAAGTAAGTTAAGCATCAAAGTCAAGAATTGAACCCAGAGTTTCAAATATGATATACCATCAGGCAACAGAATTAGTATTATAACCAAGAATAATCTCCCCAGCAAATTTCAATATAATCTTTAAGGTTAAAATGGATATTTAATTACAGATCTTTCAAGCATTCCTAATTAAAAGAACAGAACTGGATAAAAAAAATTGATCTCCAAATACAAGACTCAAGGGAAACATAAAAAGGTTAAAAAGATAGAAAAAGAACAACAAAAAACAGAAACTATAAGAAATTCAATAACATTAAATAGTTTGTATTTCTCTATGGCAAGATAATTTTTTGTAATACTCAATAATTTTATTGCTATAAGAGTAATTAGAAGGAGTATATGTAGACAGAGGACATGGATATAAGATAACTTTGATGGGATGATATCCAAAATAAATCAAAATAAAGTGATGAGAAAGAAAATTACACTAGAAGAAGTAGGGATTGAATAAGAGAAATTATTACACATAAAAAGGACATGAAGGAACTATTATAAGGAAGGGAAAGATGGGGATTCGGAGGAGAAAATTAAAACCTTAATTCTAATCAAAATTGGCTCATAAATCTCTCTTATCCTATGAGATATATACAATACATACTATATATAAATGTGAATAAGACAGGGGACAGATAAAAGTTAGGGTAGAATGGGGGAGGAAATGATCAGAATTAAAACATTCGTGTGAAGGAAAAAGTGGAGAGGTAAGGGAAAGAGAGGGACAAACAAGGGGATAATAGTATGGAGGGAATGCATAGTTAGTCATCATAGCTACAAATATGAATAGAATGAACTTACCCATAAAACAAAGGCAATTGGTTTAAATATCAGAATCCTATGATGTGTTATTTACAAGAAACACATTTGAAGCAGAAAGATAAATATAAGCTAAAGGTAAGGGGCTGGAACAGAATCTATTATGTTTCAAATGAAAGAAAGAAAACAGGGTACCAATAACAATCTCAGACAAAGCAAAAGCAAAAATAGATCTAATTAAAAGAAATAAGAAAACTATATCTTGCAGAAAAGATAATGAAGCCATATCAATACTAAGCATATATGCACCAATTGGTATAGCATCTAAATTTTTGAAGAAGAAATTGAATTAATTACAGAAGGAAATAGATTGGACCTCAACTTTCCCCTCTTACAACTAGATAAATCTAACCATAAAATAAACAAGAGAGAAAGTAAGAAGGTGAATAGAATTCTGAAAAAGTTTGATATGATATATCTCTGGAGAAAACTGATTAAGAATAGAAGAAAATATACCTTTTTTCTAAGTTGTACATGATATCTACATAAAACCTAGTCATATATTAGGACATGAAACCCTCTCAACCAAAAACAGAAAAGAAAAAATGATAAATATATCATTTTCAGATCATAATGCAATAGAAATTATATTCAATAATAAACAATGAAAAGAAAGATTAGAAATAAATTGAAAGATAACTAATCTATTCCTAAAAACTAAATGGGTCAAAGAAGAAATCATAGAAACAATTATAAAAGAAAATGATGAGACTATATATCAAAATTATGAGATGTAGTCAAAGCTGAACTTGAAGGAAAATTTATGCCTTTAATTGCTTATGTGAATAAAATAGAGAAAAAACAGATCAATGAATTGAGCATACAACTTAAAAAAACATTAAAAATAAATAAATAAATAAATGCCAAATTAAACACCAAATTGGAAATCCTGAAAAGCAAAGGAGAGATTAATAAAATTGAAAATAAGGAAACAAACTAATAAATAAAACTGTTGAAGTTCAGAAGGGATCCTAAAAGGTTAAAGATTGCAGACTGGTGTCACAAGTTATCTCAAAAGAATTCAAAGGCTTGAACCCATATCCAAGTCAAGGGGAAAGGTTTATTGTAATTGTAATGCCAATTGAAGTGGGCTAAATTCAAAAGAATTCTCTCAGGAATTGAGAGAAAGGAGATAGATTTAAAGGATGGAGTTGAATCAGAATCTGGGAGTCTCTGATTGTTTTTGTGATCCATACTGCACCACATATGTCAAACAGAAAAAGTTTTCTGTAATGTTTGGTAAAGGATAACAGAAGGAGCACTCATTCTGGATCAGAGGTAACAAGCTTCCAAAATCAGCTACAGGACTGCTGTATGTTTGCCCTTAATCATGACAACCCTGCTCCCCAAGCTCCTGTCTCTTATATACCTTCTCAGAGTTCCCAGGAACAAGCCCATGCTAAAGAACTGTTATGCTTCAGTTTCCCTGAATAAAATCATTATAGTCCCACTCCTTTGTTCCTTAGGAAAGAAAAGAGGCCCTGAAATATTGTTGAGTCATAAAACTCTAGATGCCTTATCTCAAATGCCTGTTGGGATAATTCCCCCTCCTTTGAATATTGCCCCTACTTCACTGTTTTCTTCTCTGACCTTCTTATCTTGATCCCATCCTGTCAGGACTAAGTTATGATCCTTTCCTGGAATTATGGCTTGTCACCCACCCAGTATCCTCACCCCCCCTTATCTGTTTTTGTTTCCCTTAAGTTTATATGTCTCCTGACTTACTTGCTCACTGCTGAATGCTTTGAGACAAATTCCATGTAGACAGCTAGTCTCTGTTAGTCTAAATTCTCCATAATTAAAATATTAAAAAACCTATGTCTGTCTTGCCTCAGTTTCTTCAGCATTACAGAACAGCCTGCACTCCCTATGTTAAACCTCTTTTCTTTGGACACAAACTAGCAGCAATAATTAGGCGGGTTTGTCAAGCCTGGACAATATGTAACCAAGTAAATACTGATGAGGTTAATTGCCCTCCCCAGCATCCCTCTCTTTAAAGTCCTGTTTAGCAGAAGCGTACCTATCTTGGCAGATAGACTTTATTCATAGGCCCCATTGCAGGGGTTTCAAAATACTTTTGGTTTGGGTTGAGATCTTTTCCAGTTGAATGGAAGCCTTTGTTTGCAAGATTGAATGAGCCCAGGGAAAATCAAAGATTTTACAAAAAAGTTTTACCTTATTGTGGCCTGCCCAACTCTTTACGGAATGATAACAGCCCAGCTTTTATTTCCCAGATAACCCAAACTGTGACCGAAGTACTTTAGATTAATTATCATCTCCAATCTTCCCCTGGTATTTTCAGTTTTGGGGAAAAGTGGAGAAAATGAATCATCCCCCCATGGAGTCTTCACTAAACTGTACCTTGCAGATGTGGGAAGAAGGGAGCCTCCTGATAAAATTATTTAGAGTCTTACATTGCACCTGAGGAAAACATTAAGCCTTACCTTTTGATCTTTTACCTGGGCAGCCATGTTTTACCTCTAACATTCTGTAGATTCAGAACAATCCCAGTTTGTCCCACAGCCCCAAAGGCTCTTTCTGAAAATGCAAGTGAATGTCTTCCCAAACCAGCAGGTGTTTATCCCCAGATTGTCACCCCAGTAAATGCGGGGGACCTAGAATACTTTAAATCTTGGACAGTCCTGACCCACTGGGCACCAAATGGAAAGGACCACATAAGGTCATTTTAACCATCCTCCTGCTGTTAATCTCAAAGGTTTTCCCAGCTGGACTCATTTTTCCAAAATCCAACATACTATTCTGTTACCTCTGCTTTTGCTGACCTTTCTGGCTCTTCATGAGAACCCAGAGAAGACCTGAAACTACTGTTCCCTAAAAGCCCTATAGTACTAGAAAGGGTATTGCATGGACAAGGGTGAATTGTCTGTGTCCTTTTTTTTTTTAATCCCTTTGCATTTCTCCTTGTTGCTTTCCACTTCCTCTAATTTAATTGCTTTTTCAGTGCCCTTTGAACCATTCATTCCAAGGATGAGGGCCTCACTCCTAGGGTTCTTTCTCCAGATCTCCTTGCCCAGGAGGAGCATAACTCCCTGGTTAGATTAGAAAACTCTATAGTAGCAGCAGCATCCAGGTTTGTGATGTGTGCTGTGGACATCCTCATGACAACCTGCATCTTCGACCTGATGCACTCTTGGCACAGTCCACATTTCTGAGGGTCACTGTGTCCACCCTAGATGCCTCCCCATTAGTACTAGCCACCGCCTTGCCAATAACTTGACCTAACTACTCCTTGATTTCTTTCCAGAAAATATCTCATTCACATATCTTAGCACCTTTATCACAGGCAAAGAAACTGACAGTGGGACTTGTGGTGGTGGTATTTACATCCCAGATGTGGGGCCATGGACTTGTACCACAAACACTGGGGGAACAAGTGCACTTGTAACCACTCTCACAAGTGTCTTAAGTTCAGCTCTGCTATCTATACTAGCTACATACTGAGGGTTTGAGCACTCACTATACTTATAACTATGGACTGGCTAGGGAGAGAATTATCCAGTACCAGTTTCAAAATTATTTCAGCAAATTCACCTACAACACTTCTGCACCACTCTTCCCCACCCCCAAGTGTATGGGCGTATTAAAGAGTGCATAAATAAGGGTAGTGGGACAAAGTATGTAGATTAATGGGAAAAATAAAGAGTAGTTAAAAGAACAAGAGTGTTTAGAGCAATCAGAGTGAGATGAGGAGTGGAGATTAATGGAAATGAGATAAAGAGGCAAGGAAAGTGTGGGGGGAGAATATAAAGGAGAGGTCTGTAGATGGGGGAAGTTAAGTAATAAGACAAGTTTCGAATAAAATCAAAGTAGAAGAGTTAGTTAACAAGGAGAGTGAATGAAATAAACTGAGCCAAGATTTCTCATAAGAATGTGCTTCCAACCTATACACTAATGATAACTTGAAGCTTTGCAATAACAAGTTGTGCTATAGCTAAAAGTTTGCAAATGTTCCTTGTCTTAGACAAACATACATTTCCCTCCTGTTAAGCCCTGCTCTTTTTCACCACAATTAACTTCATAGTAAAGAGTGTATCATTGGCTAGTATTCTTTGTCTCTGGATAGGTTTTAAAGTCTGGACATTTCCAACTAATGGGAGAAAAGTCAGCAGGGGCTGGACACTTCTGCATTTGGGTCTGTATAATTCTGTGTTTGCAGCTTGTGCTTTGCACTACCACTGCTGTCGTTGAGAGATCATAGTAAATTATTTTTGCTTTTTATCTTGACAGCCTCTGATTTTAATTTAGATAAGGGTGGTTGTCCCACATATACCTAACACTCAGCTCAGCCTATCATTGCCTTAGCAAATGATTTTGTAGGCCTTATACATCCTGGGGATTAGACCAATCCCAAGGCTGTATTATCCCAACAGTTGCCCAGTGGCAGTTGGAGAGGTCTGGGGTTAAGCCTAAAATCTCCTGAGTGATGAGGACCCAGGCCAAATGTTTGTTTGATCAATAGCTGCCTGAAATTTGATGTAGAGATTTCAGGGACCCAAGAGTGGGCAGCTTGCCAACTTTGTTTGCAGTCTAATATTCCAAGCTCATCATCAGAATATTCATTACCCCTAGGAGCAGTGAAAACAATCTAGTTAATTTTAAAAAGAAAATACCTATTAAAATCTATTTTAAAAAGAAAAAATATCCACTTTTACATTTTTCTTTCTCTACATAAAATTAATAACATATGAAATGATACATATAGTTTTAAAATCACAAACACAAATTCCTTTGAAAATTAAATTCATAATATTGGCTGCAAAATTTTTCCAAACTTTTCCTTTTAATATTATTTCTATTGGTTTTCTTTATGCAAAAACTTTATAATATAATCAAAGTTGTCCATTTGGCCTTTCATAATATTTCCTCTTCTGTTAATCTGGGCAGTTTATATTTTGTAAATATTCATTCATTTTGGTTAGATTGTCAGACTTGCTGCCATATACAGTTGGACAAAATAGCTCCAATTATTGCTTTAATTTCTCTGGCATTTTCATTTTAGATGTTGGTGATCTGGTTTTTTCCTTTCCTTTTTCTAATTAAATTAACCATAGGCTTGTCTATTCTGTTGGTTTTTCATAAAAGCAACTCTTAGTTTTATTAGTTCAGAGTTCAGTAGTTTTCTTAATTTCTTAGTTTCAATTTTATTAATCTCTCTTAAATTTCAGAAGTTCTAATTTGTTATTGGGGATTTTTAATTTGTTCTTTTTGTAGTTTTTTTAGTTGCATGCCCAATTCATTTATCTCTTTTATTTTATTCATGTAGCTATTTAAAGATATAAAATTTTCCCTAAACTGCTTTGGCTACATCCCATAGGTTTTGGTATGTTTCATTATGGGCATTGTCTTGGATGAAATTATGGATTGTTTCTGTGATTTGTTGTTTGACCTACTCACTTTTTAGAATTAGATTCAACCATTCTGGAGAGCAGCTTGACACTATGACAAAAAGGCTATAAAACAGTGTATAACCTTTGACCCAGCAGTGTGCCACTATTGCATCTGTATTCCAATAAAATTACAAAGAGGGGAAAAGGACTCACATTTGCAAAATTGTTTATAGCAGCTCTTTTTGTGATAGCAAAGAACTGAAAAAAATGAGTAGACGTCCATCATTTAGGGAAGGCTAAACAAGATGTGGTATATGAAAGTAATAGAATATTATTTTTTATAAAAATTAAACAAGCTGATTTTAGAAAGACCTGGAAAAGATTTACACAAACTAATGCTGAGTGAGTTAAGCAGAATTGTATGCAGAAATACATTGTATACAATAACAGCAAGAATGTGCAATGATCAACTATGAAAGACTTGGCTTCTCTTGGTTCAGTGATCCAAAGCAATCCCAATAGACTTGGTCAGAATATACCATCTGCATTCAGAAAAAGAAGCAACGAGACAAAATGTAAATCAATATATGCTATGTTCACTTCTTTCTGTTTTTTTTTTTAATCTCGCCCATGTTTTTCCCCTTTTGCTCTGATTTTTCTCTCCCAACATGATTCATAAAACAATGTGTATAAATATAAATTTATTAGACACCAAAAAAGAATTATAATTTTTTAATTTAATATTGTATCCAAAAAGGATAGCCAATAGCTTTCCCGTTTTTTTGGATCAAATGAACCAGGGGCCCAGGGATCAAGGCTGGATAGAACCTGACTTTCCATTTGTAAACGGAGTTCTTCCTCAGTCCGGTAGGCAGGACAAATGCTCCTTCTAAAGTTGCCCTTAACTACCTTGCAGAAATCTCTAAATGGAGCCTGGTGGTCAGCCATTTCTGACTGGGGTCTTTGGGTTGAGTGCCTGGGGACAGTGTCAGTAAGGTGCTCAGGACCAAGAAAATAGATACTTGAAAAAGCTACAGTGGCTTCCTGATTGTACTGGGGTTGAAGGGGAGATAATGACTCAGCCAAGACGCTGGCCACATCCAGCGTTAGGAGCTGCGCAGGCAAGGCCAGGTGTTGGAGCCATGAGGAGGGCACAAATTCAACGTGGCAGTTGAGGTGGGGTGCAAGCTCAGTGGTATTCAGGTGGTCTTTTTTCCACCATAGTTAAATCCCATGAGAGGGACTTGGGAACAGCACTGACTTGGCCTGCTGCAGAATCTTTTTCCGGGCAATGGGACCAAATCTGTGGATGAAGAAGGCAACATATGAGCAAAGGGAAAGGCATCAGGAAATATAAGAGTGTGGGTGGGAAAGACAGCAGCAGACTGTTAGCAGTGATATAACCTCTAGAGTACAAAACTGTAAGATCTATTTTTAAATTCTGATCCTTCAGGATCTCTCTGGCAGCATTTTTGGTAGTGAATGAGGCCAGTTCCAATGATCTTGTGATGAAGAGAACCATCTACACCCAGAGAGAGAACTGTGGGAACTGAGTGTGGACCACAACATAACATTCTCACCCTTTTTGTTGTTGTTCACTTGCATTTTGTTTTCTAACTCATTTTCTTTTCTTTTTGATTTTTCTTATGCAGCAAAATAATTGCATGAATATGTTTTTTATATATTGGATTTAACATACATTTTAACTTGCATAACATATATTGGATTACTTGCCATTGAGGGGAGGAAGGGAAAATTTTGAACACAAGGCTATGCAAGGATCAATATTGAAAAATTATCCATGCATAGGTTTTGAAAACAAAAAGCTTTTAAAAAATCACAAAAAGAAAATACTACTAAGAATGTTTAAAAGGTAGAAAGTTTTGTGAAGGTTATGAATTGAGTTTGGGGCATGTTGAATTTGAGGTATGTATAGAAAATTCTATTTGAGATGTTCAGGAGGCAGTTGGGGATGAGAAATCTGAAGGTTAGGAGAAAAAGTTGAGATGAATGAGTAAATTTGAGAATCATCAGTTTAGAGATAATCATTCAACCTGACTCTAACCCTACTCCTAACCCTAACCCTAAATGTGTCTCCCAACTTGTGGGATCTTCACACCTGTGAAACTAGTCCTACCTGAACACCCACTAGTATATGGCCCACTCTTTCTATTACCTATAATTGATGGGGGGTAAACTCTGAAACTATCTCCCTTGACTGTTGGGGGGAAGCAATGGGAGTGAACTCGAAACTGTGTCCCCTTCGATCTGTAAAAGAAGGGAGATTTGGATTCTCCGAAAAGTCTGGGAAAACATGCTCCCAGACAAGTTAAGTAACTTCATTGGATTGGAGTTCTTGGTCAAAATCACCCTGCATTGATCTTTTGGGAGTAGCTGGATCCTCTTTAGGAAATTCCAGGCTCTGGAAAAAAGCCTTCAAAATGGTTTTATTCAGTTGGAGATCTGGGCCTATTGAGTGGCTTGAAACTCCCAAGATAAGTATCTAAGCCTGGGGTGGGGGTGGAGGGAGGGAGGGAGGAGAGGAGGGATTAACAAGATTGAAGGAATATCATTGAGTGGAAGCTTTAGCCTAAGACTGCTATAAAAGGACAATTCTGAACTCCAAATCTTTGCAGAAATCCCAAGTAGGAGTATGCTTTGCCAAGGGACCTCTCTTCTTGGCACAGTAGCCTGCCAGGACTCTTGCCTGCTGTGAAGATACACATTTCCCTAACAGGACTCTTGCCACTGAGGAGTCTGTCTGCCTAGCAAAGCTGGCTTCTCAGTGTCAATAAAAATTCCTTTTTCCATTCACACTTTTCTCATTCATGTGTCTTAGACCAGAGGGGATTGTCACATCAATTCTCTACCATTAGACCCACATCATTAATGATATAACTATGTCAGTTTTTGCAAAAATCTTCCCTTTTCTAATTTGTTCCAAACCCAGAGCTTCATTTAAAAAAAAAAAAAGTTTGTTTTTTGTGTGTATGGATTTGTTTACCAATTTTTGACCTCCCATTCCATTTCTCCTAATCATCAATAACTTATCTATAAATAATGCTTGAATTCATTTAGAGAGGTTTTCTAAAAAGCCTGGTTTGTTTTCCAGAATGAGCCATTTAAAGTACCTAATTTAAAAGGGCTTTTTTAATATAGAATTAAATTACTCTGGAAACAGGGGAAATAGGTTTATACTGCTTATATCAAGGGGCTTAGCTCATAGGCTTTATAACCCTAAGAAAACAAATAAACTGAGGGAAAAAAATGAAGGCACTACAGGAAGAAGACTGACCCAATTATAACAGCTTTTTGAAGAGTGGACAACCATCCATGGAATCCTTTTAGCTTCAGCTTTGAAGGAGGCTGGTGGATTAGAGTCTATACAAAGAATTAGTCATTTTTCAGGCTGATGATCTTGCAGACATTAGCACCCTCAGAAGGGCTGGTAGGTGTGCTGTAGTAGCATATAGAAACTGAGAACTTCTTATAAAAAGAATAATGTTTTTCCTTTTAAAAGATCCCTTCCATCTCTGATATTCTATAAGCCTATTGCTAATTAGGGAACCACTATAAATTATTTAGAATAATAGAAAATTTCTCAAAAGAATTGCTATTTTACTATTTTTTCTAATTACATATGAAACTAATTTTTAATATTTATTTTTTAAAATTTTGAATTCCAGATTTTCTCCTTTTCTCTTTCTCTTCCCTGAGACAGCAGGCAATTTGGTATAGGTTATTCTATGCAGGGCAGCTAGATAGCTCAGTGCATAGAGGGCTGGGTCTAGAGTCAATTCCTGATCCATTCTCCCAAGTTCAAATCTAGCCTCAGATTCTTCCCAGCTGTGTGACTTTGTTTGCCTCAGTTTGCTTGTTTGATAAACTTGAGAAGAAAATGGCAATTCAATCCAACATCTTTGAAAAGAAAACCTTAAATGGGGTCACAAATAGTCAGCCACAACTAAACAGCAAAATCCATCTGCAGTCATGCAAAACCTAATTCTCTATTAGTCATGTACTGATAAATATTAAAACAGACTAACAAAACCCCCAAATCCCCAACAATAATAAAGACAAACCTCACCAGAAAATAAAGGGGAAAAATAGCTGCATTAATTCATCAATTCTTTCTCTGGAGCTAAATAGCATTTTTCATTCTGAGACCTTGTTTCATTATTTTTAAATGTATTTTAAGACCTTATGAATAAATATAAACAAATTATAGTCTCCAGGAAGCATGCCTTAATGAGCAGATCTGACCAATTTGTAATTAAAGAGCCAATTTGTTGTCTAATTTTGTGTTTTCTAAGACTTTGTTCTACTGAAGAGAAATATATATTTGAAAACTAGTTTGTACTCCTTGCTTAGCAACCATTTGGTGTGGTGGGATGGGTACAGGAAGCCAAGATGAACTTTAGCCTAATTCTTGGCTAATTATCACAAGGCTTGGAATTAAGTAGGTCTTGAAAATCTTAATGAGTATCAGGATTTAGCGCAAGGAAATCATTTTGGTGTCTCAGTGGATTGCCTAAAGAAATAACCCTCTGTGGGTATCAGCTAGTTAATAGCACTGGTGTTCCAGTTAAAGAACTTGGATTCGAATCCCAGTTCTTATCTTTTGTGATCTTGGGCAAGTCACTTAATGCTTCTGGATTATAGTTTCTTCATCTATAAAACGAACAGACTGGATTAGATGATCTTTAGTTCTAAAACTAAAGTTCTTCAGGTTCTAAATCTAAATCTCCCTGCTCCCATTGGTGAGGTCCTCTTAAGAGCTTCCATTTTGGGAAATGATTCAGACCTGATGCTAACTTTTTGGACTCCAAATTCATGCCTTTCCTACTGACTCATCTTGGAATGTCCCTCATCTCCTGGGGCTTCCCCAACCTGGAATATTCTGCAGCCTTGGAAAATCCTCCTGCAATCTCCTCCAATCCCTTCTGTCTTTTTCTGAAGGGTCCTCGTCATGGCAGTTCAGGTCATCCCTGCATTGCAACACCTTGCCCCATGATCCATTCTTAGCTGGTTCCTTCCAGAACCTTTATTTGAAGGAAAAAGTCCAGACTAGCCATTTCTTCCTTCTTCTCTTAAGTTCCAGTTGTGTGGAAAAGTGAAGAACTTATAGATTAAGCACATATTGATCAGAAACTGTTAGCTAAAAGTAAATCAAGCCTATAGGCCCCAGACAGTGATTTTTAGATAAGACCTGGATTGCATTCCATTATCCAAAGAGGGTTTATGTGGACGAAGCTGTATTTCATCTTGTCTACTGCATTCCACTGACCAAATAGGGGAATAAAGGTTTATGTGACCAATCACACCATATAGAGGGTGGGATTTTGGAGGTTCTTTGTCTGAAATGTATAAATATTGTGAACATTTTCAAGGCTCTGACTCTCTCCTGCTGTGAATTTGGCTCACAGACCAGAATGGGATCCACTTCTCGAGATTCTAATAAATAATTCTGCTTTCTATGAATGATCTCTGTAGTAGTCACTTTGGGTAGGGTTTTTTTGTCCCAAACAGTTGGGGGCTCGTCTGGGATGGGGTCTCTGGGGGAGATGGTTGTGCACCCCAGACAGGGACAGGCGCACACAGAGAAGTTTTCTCCATGGTCTCTGACTCTGGATGTGCAGCCTCCCTGCCTCTTAGACAATGACCCGAAGCGGAGGTACTCAGTGGAAAGCAGAATTGAAGACTGAAGGAAGTAGAGTCCTGACTGGCCTGTGCAGTTTTAGAATCCAACCATGTTGGCTCAGTAAGCTTTTGGAACAGTTTGGGGGTCTTATTGGCAGGGTTTTAGGGAACCCAAGGGAATAGCCCTTGCTAAATTTTATTGAGTGCTGGACTGGGACAGACCCCAGTGGTAAAGAACTGACAAGGGAGGCTTCCAGGAAACTGCTGAACTTAGTTTGGGAACTAAGTATGGGAAAGACACACTCAAGAATTTGTCAGGATGGTAGCTAGGTATAAAAGGAAAGATAAAAGGGAAAAATAGAGCTCTACGTGTATCTGTGTGTGTCTGTCTGTTTGCTTTGCATTTTGTGTTCCATGTTAAAAAGTTAGCAAGCTCGTAAGGAATTTGAAAGTTTAGAAAGTTAAGTTTGAATGGAATACCTAGGTATTCTCTGTGAAGGCAGAGAGATGCACTAAATGGGCTTGGAAGTTTACAGGAGCTCCCTCTGGATTCTGGGAGGGAATTCAAGGTGAAATAAAGTTCTCTCTGAGGGTGGGAGGTCCTGGAAAAAGCCCCTAGTCTGTTTTGCTAATTTAAAAGTTCTGTTAGGTTTTAAAAACAATGATTAAGAAATTTGGGAATTGGTTATTTGACAATTTGCTTGTGATTTTAAACTTTTTAACCTGATGTACTAATTTCTAAGTAAGGAAAAACTGGGCTGAAGAGTTTTCAGAGCCTGCTAGAGTAAGGAGCAATAAAATTCAAGTTTAGCCTGGCCTGGGCAATAAAAAGCTCTGGAGACAAGATGCTAATAGCTGTTAGAAGAAATGTGGTAGAAAAGAAAACTTTAAAAAAAAAAAAAAAGCTGTTATTTAGTTTCATTCAGTATGTTACCTTCTGAAACATATTGGGTAATTTGTTAACACTGTTATGTTTTATGGAGTTATCTAGCTATTCCCTCTATTGTGAATCTTAAAAATTCTGAAGGGAACTAGAAAGAAGAATGCAGGTGATTTATGAAGGATTAATTTGTAGGAGCAAACTGAGAGCCTGAATGATATCAAGAAGGAATCAGTTGGAAAAAGAAAATAAACTGATTGCCTAAATCTTGAGAAGGATTCCCGAATAGGAAATCGAGTGGAGAAACAGGAGGGAATCTTTTATCCAAGAGCAGGAGTGGGGGAAGGGTGGCCACGTGGAATCCTCTCCTCCGTCCTCCCCACCAGGTGCGTTCCAGTCATTTTCTGTAATGGCTTGGTTAATTGACTTAATATTTGTTTCTTTGAAACATAATGATTTTCTTGTTTAAGGAATATGATCATAAATGTGAGCTATAATTTGAAAGGGTTATTTCAAAAAGAATTAATGTTTTTAAGAACTTTTCAGATTCTTTTATGTGAAAATAGGAAGTTTTAATTAACTGTATTGATGCCAATTATATGAAAGGGACTCCAAGGATAATAGTTTTTGCCTTCGTCTTTTTGAAAATGGTTTTGTTATGGACAATATGTAGTTTGGGATTTTTCTGTGTATTGGGTATTTTAAAAGCAAAATGATTAGTATAATATTCAATTTATGAAACATCTACTTGGGTATGTAAGAATTGTGTGAACATTCTGGGATAAATTTCTTACTGTTAAAAGTGTTACAATATGTAGATGATCATCTTGTGGCAAGGAAGAAGAAGAGTGACCTTGTCCAAGTCACTATCAGCTTGTTAAATTATTTAGGAGCACAGGGACTGAGAATTTCTTAAGACAAATTGCAGTTTGTGAAATGTGAGGTAAAATATTTAGGTCATTGTATAAGTGAAGGGAAAAAGAAATTAGATCCTGTAAATTACTTGAGGGAAAAAATGGAAACAGTAAAGGTAAGGAATTGACACACAGGGCATTGGTCACTGAAATTCTGACTAATCTTATGTTCCCTAAGAACATTGCAGTGATTCATGTGCAGGGGCACCAAAGAGGAGATTCATTTGAGACAAGGTGAAACAGGCTGGAGAAAAGGAATCTGTAAGTAAGGAGGAAATGATGGTGCTAAATCTGGCATTTCTGTCTCAAATGCCTCCACCTTCCCTTACCCCAGAAGAGAAGCAGGAAATCCAAAGTCTTGGTGCTCAGGAGGATAAAGAGGGACACTGGTTCCTCCCTGATGGCAGAGAGGTACTGACCATAGCAGGTATGGGACATGTACTCCAACATTTACATCAGGGCAGTCATTGGGGTATCCAAGGCCTGTGTGATGCGGTGCTAAATCTGTGGCACTGACTTGTACACAACAGCAGGCAACTGGTCAGTGGGTGTCCTGTTTGTCAGAGGATGAATAGGGCAGCCCAATAACAAGTCCAAAAAGGAGGAAGGCCCCCTGGTACCAGGCCTTTCCAAAGCATACAGGTGGACTTTACTGAGCTGCCATCAGTGGGGGTCTCAAATACCTGTTGGTAGTAGTGGACCATCTGACTTCATGGGTGGAAGCCTTCCCCCTTGCCTGAGCAACTGCCTCAGCAGTCATAAAAGTCCTCCTTGAGCATATCATTCCAGGATATAGGTTGGTGGAGCAGGTAGATTTGGACCAAGGCACCCATTTTACTGCTAAGATCCTCCTCTCTGTGGCCCGAGCTCTAGAAATATCATGGGACTTAACATATCCCATGACCTCGGCTCTCATCAGGTAAAGTGGAATGGATGGATAAGGAAATTAAACAGCAACTGATTAAATTGGCTGAGACACAATTGCCCTGGACCAAGTGCCTTCCCTTTGTCTTATTAAGAATAGAACAAACCCCCAAAGGGATATGGGATTATCACTTTATGAATTGTTGTATGGTCACCCTTATCCAAAAGGGATTCAAAATTCTTCTTTGGAACCGATATTTGAGACTGAGGATTTGTTTTTAAAGAAATATATTCTGTCTTTACTGTAATATCTGAAAACTTTACAACTGAAAGGGCTCATTGCTCAGACTCCTCCCTTAGGATTCACAGTGCACAAGTTCTAGCTTGAAGACTGGGTCCTGGTTCAGACGGGGAAGGAGGATAGGCTGACCCCGACCTGGGACAGGCCCTTCCAGATCCTGTTGACTTCAGATACGGCGATACACACCAAAGAAAAAGGTTGGACACATCACACTCAAGTCAAAGGTCCCGTGGATGCGCCAAAGAAGTGGGTAGTAGAGACTGATCCAGGAACATTGAAAGTGCAGCTGAAATTACAGGAAGCTTAGCAAAGAGTGATGAATTGTGCATGTAAAATCTTTTTGACTTGTGTCATTTGGGGAACTCTCTTGGGACTTTTCTTGTTTGTATTAGATATATTTTGCTGGACTGTATTGTTAGGATTAGGGATATTATATACTATCAGGAAGAATGGGGTGTGAACCAAACCCAAAGGGTTGGGAACTGCGCCTTGTATATGCATGTGTAATTTGATGTCGGTACCTTTTGTACTAGTGCCTCAGGACCATTAGGGTATGAAAATACCTTTCAAACCTTGATCCAAACAATAGCCACTAGCTTTAGATTGACTGACTTGGACATGTGGGGGACCTGATCAACTTACACAGTGGCCCCGGGTTCCTGTTCCCCTGTCTCTGGCCTGGATCTTGAGCAGATCAGTGATACACAACAGAACAGGCTTCTGGTCAGCAGAAGAAAAGCATCGCTGGCCCCTGACCAGTACAGTTTTAGGGAGATATTGCCTGAATCAGTCTGGTACAGGCCATGGATGAGAGAAAGTGAATGTACATGGACATTTACTCGCAGGCCAGAGAAGGGAGCTGTCCTAGGTTGCAGTAGGTATGTGAATAGATGGAACCAAACCAGTATAACTTGTTATGACGGATCAGTGGTTCGCTGTATCCAACGTTCTAATAGTAGTGAGGATGTGAAAGGAAAATGCCACCTGTCTGTTTAATCCCTGACCCAGACGGACCCCAGATATGGACGTGTGTAACCTTGACTAGCACAGCACCAGGTTCAACTTATACTTCGATGGAATGGAAGTGGGAGAATAGAGAAGGACCTGTTAGGAAAATGTTTAATAACTTCTGGAGCCGTCAGGATCTAACTGGGAAAATGGTTGTACCTGCCAGTGAGTAGCTGAAAGCCATCTTTGGAGATGTAATTCTAATATGGGAGGAGAGCCCTTAGGTCCCTGGGCTTTCAGGTATTTTCCACCTTCAAGTGGACCCTTTATATTTTGGTATGAAGATAATCCTGCCCTGAAAGGGCATTACTGGATCTGTGCTCTGAGGGCTTATACCCATTTACCCAAAAATTGGACTGGGTTTTGTTATATAGGAATAATTAGACCTAAATTTTTCTTTCTCGCATAGAACGTTGGCAGGCAATTTGGGATATGATTATATGAAGATTTGGAAAGGGAAACACGAAGTGCTGACCGCTCCCTAACCCGCATTGATACTTCTTTGACCCAGACAAATGATGCCAATGGGTGGAGAGATGCCCGGCCTCCAGAGAGAATCATAAAAGAGTATGGACCGGCAACATGGGCCCAGGATGGTAGTTGGGGGCACTGAACGCTGATATATATGTGTTAAATCGGTTGATTAGGCTACAAGCAGTCCTAGAGGTAATAACTAAGCAAACCGCTCAGGCCCTTGATCTGTTAGTCGATCAGGCCCCCCTGACAAGAGAAGTGGTTCTATAACACAGATTAGTTTTAGATCATCTATTAGCAGAGGAAGGAGGGGTCTGTGGGAAACAAAACCTGTCCACCTGTTGTATGCAAATCGATGACAAAGGACAAGCGGTAAAAGAAGTTACCAAGGGCATTCGCAGGTTAGTTCATGTGCCTGTACAAGTTTGGAAATCTCCCTTTACAAATGGCTGGTGGTCTTGGTTTGATGGTGGCTGGTGGAAACAGCTCTTATGGCACAGACATTGCAATCAGTGGTATTCTTCTGTTGCCACTGTGTTTACCTTATATGATTACATGGGTAACAAGAATAGTTCGAAGATCACTGTCAAGAATTTTACAGACAGGGGATGCCATTAAAATGATGGTTTTACAGAAAGAGGGATGGGGGGTGGTAGCAGGGGATGATCCAGATGAGATTAACAAGCAATGTGTAGAGATATTAATCGAATTTGACCACAATGTTAGTTCTTCATGAGGAAATATATATACATACATATTTATGAATAACAGGGGGGATTGTGTGGAAAGGTGAAGAATTTACAAATTAAGCACATGTTGATCAGAGACTGTTAATTAAAGTAGATCAGGCCTATAGGCCCCAGTCACGTGATTTTTAGATAAGCCATGGACTGCATTCCATTGTCCAAAGATGGGCTTATGTGGCCGAAGCTGTATATCACCTTGTCTACTGCATTCCACTGACCAAACAGGGGGATAAAGGTTTATGTGACCAATCACACCATATAGAGGGTGGGATTTTGGAGGTTCTTTGTCTGAAATGTATAAAAGCTGTGAACATTTTCAAGGGAGTGGCTCTCTTCTGCTGTGAATTTGATTCACAGACCAGGCTGAGGTCCGCTTCTCGAGATTCTAATAAATAATTCTGCTTTCTATGAGTGATCTCTGTAGTAGTCACTTTGGGTAGGTCTTTTTGTCCCATACACAGTCTTTGCTCTGTACTTTCTCTACCATTTCCCTGCACTCTCTTTTCAGCTTTTTCACCCATCAGACTGTAAGCTCCTTGAAGATATATGACTTTTTTTTGTTTTTGTTTTTATTTGTTCTTGTAAATCTTTCTTTTTTCCAAAGAGGACCAATGACATCAGGTTGATGTCATGAGTTGCTCATGAATTGGATTTAAGTGAGGCAGAGTTGCAGAAAATCTTGAGCTTGCTTCTCTTCAGTCATTGATGTCTACTAGCAAGACAAAATTTGTGATGGCCAGGATGCAGAGGGTGACCTTGACATCTTCCATGTCTGATCAGGCTCTAAGTGTTCCACAGCATCTGCTTCAGTCACCAGCATGGCCTTTGGAGAAAATTGTTTCCATCTACTGGGAGAAGTCTTTGCATGTTTGGGGTATACAACCCTCTAAGTTACCAACAAATGTGAAGCCTCTAGATTAGCTTAGAGGTTTAACACATCTGCTGAGACAGTTTTATTGGGATATGATCACTGAGCATGCTTTAGCTTCTTGGAGCTATAGATGAGAGCTGGGTGAAATTGGATGAGCAGCCTTCAGTTTATATTTGTATTCCCACTAATTAGTATAATTTTCAGCACTTGGTAAGCATTTACTAAATGCTTATTAACTTGATTAGACTTGATTTACAGATACCAAGTAATTCAGCACTGGGAGAATTTTCTCTAATACTTGCCCAGGTGTGTTGCTATAAAGAAAATTTGATTGAGTGCTACTATTTGCAGTGTTAATGGGAGAAGAGGTAAAGAGAGGAAAGGTGAGAGAGAGACAGACAGAAACAGAATGACACAGAGAGAGAGAGAGAAATAAAGATAGAGACACAGAGAAAGAGAGACAGAGAAACAATGACACAGAGACAGAGGAGTTATTAAAATTTTAATATATATATATTTACATAAATAAATAAATCTACTTATATATAAACATATTTAACATTATTATATATAGTAATAAATGTTAAACATTTTGTTATTTAAATATTTATATATAAATATATTCAAATAAATATATTTAAATAAGCATATATTTAACAAATATGTTTCTATATCCTGACAGTTCTTAAATCTTTCTTCCTGCTTCAATCTCTCTGCTGACTTCAGATTCAACTGTCATTTAGATATTTCAAACTACATCTTAAATTTAATACATCCAAAAGTGAAGTTATTATCTTCCCCCCTTAACCTTCTCTCTACCTCCATCAATTTTGCTATCATTGTCCTTTCATTTTTAAAGAGGACCAATAACATCACAATGTGGGGTCAGGGTATAGCGTGTTTAGCTTTGGGTGATCAGTGCAATATGAATTTGGAAGGCACTTCCATAGGCTTGGAACATATAGGCTCCTAAACCATTTGGGATGGAGATGAGTCTTGATTTGTGCAGTTTATGTTTCTTTTATAATTCTGCTTTGCTCATGGAGTACATGAGGCAGGAAAGCTCTCCAGGTGGGTTCCTTTCATGAGAGATATGTCAGAGACCTTGAGAATGTTCTTGTACTGCTTCTTCTGAGCACCACGTTTGCCATGTTTAAGTCCTCCATGAAAGTCTGTTAAGTGAGCGTGTGTTTGGCATTCAGGCTATGCGGCCAGCCCTTTGGATTTGCACTCTGTGCAGAAGAGTTTGAATGCTTAGCAGCTCAGTTTAAGAGTTTAAGAGAGTCTTAAGAGTTTAAGACTAAGTGTCCAGTATCTTTGATTTCCAGCATCTTCCTAAGGTTATTCAAGTGGAAGTGGTTCAATTTTCTGGCATGGCACCAATAGACTGTCCACATTTCATAGGCATTCAATAATGAGGTCATCAAAATGGCTCTGTAAACCTCAGTCTGGGATGTAGCCCAATACTTCTCCTCTCCCACACTTTCCTTTAGAGCTTTCTAAACTCTGCATTAGCTCTGGTAATGCATGCATGAAACTTATCTGTACATACATCCCTGGAAACTTTATTTCCAAGGTAAAGGAATTTATCCAAAGGATTCAAATTTTCTCCGTTCACTGTGACCAACGCTTCCACATATGGATGTTGTGGTGCTGGGTGATGGAGAACTTGGTTTTCTTTGATTGTCAGATCAAAATTAATGTAAGTAGAAGAAACTGAGGCATACTCTATTGTGTCTCAGCCTCAGAGGCTACACAATCATCTGGGAACAAGAAGATGTGCACCATCTCTTCCTCCTTTTTGATCTTAAGCCCAATAGCTTACCCTCAGTATAGTAGCTTAATTTGATGCTGTTTTTTTCCTTTTTTTGAAGACATCAACATCATGGATAACATTATACTAAAAAGCACAAAAACAAGCACACAATCCTATATTCCATTGGTGAATAGGAAATTCTGAGAGTGTTACTATTCATCCACGACCTATGAAAATGTTATCCTGAAAATGGCATTATAAGACATGTCTTGAGCCATGCTCCTTGCAGTGAGGCAAAGAGGAGCTTCCTGCAGTACTGGTGTCTAAAGTTCACTTGAGTTGTTGTCTCCTCAGCTCCTTGGTGGGAGGACAGAAACTATTACTAAAATTAGGGCCCATCATATGGTAGTAGATAACGATTCATGTGGTGTTATACTGTAAGTAGGCTACAATTATTTGGTATGCTGCCCTGCAATATAAATATCACTGATTCAGTTTGTACATAAGTATTATCCACAAGAATACCCCTTCAGAACCTGGGGTGTCTTTATTTTTAATATCTTCATTAATGGCAGATCTTCAGCCTTTTGACAACAATTAGAAGTCTTTCAGAACCAGGTTTGGTGAATAAGTTTTAGTCCATGAGAGGTGGTAAAAACAATGGCTGTTAGCCTCAAAGAAATAACCTTAATAGTCAGTGTGGTTATAGCCTGCTATTATAATAGCCTCTTCTGTAGTTTTGTTGTTGATGATATTTCAGCAATATTGGACAACATTGGACACCTTTAAAAAACGTATTTCACAATGACTTCTGGAGAACCCCTATGTCTTAGACTTATGTCTAAGTCACAAATCTTATCAACCTTTAACAGTATTGATGTTTTGTTTAAACTATATAGTGAATTAAAACCAGTATCTTATCATCTGCTAAATCTCATTTTTCATGCTGTGGTTAGAGTGGTCTTCCTTAAAATCTGCAAATTATTTTTGGAATCCAGGAGTAGCATAATTGCTTTCTTGATGAATGTTGTTGTGCACCCTAATACACACACAAGTGTTCCTGCAGTCTTCTCTCTGAGAGTGTGATTTCTTCATCACAGGATCATTGGAGCTGGCATCAGTCATCTTGTTGTTGGGGGAAGTCACATTCATCAGAATTGATCATCGTGTAGTGTTGATATTGCCATGTGCAGTGATCTCCTGGCTCTGTTCAATTTACTTGGCATCAGTTCATGCATTATGTTTGATGGCATTGCCATTTATTCCTGCATCAAACCATTTTTCCAAGTTGGATTTGTGGTTGCAGAATGACTATTATATATACCAGGCATGGGATTCTGTATTTTAGTTGCTTATAGATAGTGGAAATTATCCAAAAGAAAATCAGCATTTGCCTAGATGGATTCAATTGATTATACTCCCTAGGATCAGAGGGCTCCAAACCAGTAGGTCCCAGAAATCATCCGGCTTAGGACTTGCAACACCACACTGACTAAGGGATAGACAATTTGCTAGGTATCTGACAGGACTGATCATTCAAACTTTCATTATCAACTTTTTTCTTCTTGTTTTTAACTGAGAAGACTGTTATATAGGATTTTTTTGTTCCCAAATAAATTGTTCTTTTTGGGTAAGACAAAATACTTGTGTTTACTAGTTTAAGTAGCAAGAGAGGAGACAGTTTTTATGTCACATACAGAACTCTGCTGTGAAGAAAAAAGACAAAATTAAGCATGAAAAGAAGATAAAGAAGAAAAAAAACGTGTACTGAATGTTTTACATTAAGATTATCACAAATAATTACACATTTTGGAGTCATTTTTAAAAGAAAAAACAAGCACCTACTAGGTTCATTTGTTGGAAATGATGATGCTCAATTTTTTCTACTTTAACTATCACACTGCTCCTAAGCACACCAAAAACAAAACAAAACAAAAAACAAAACAAACAAAAAAAAAAAAACACTTTTGATGATGATAGCAAGAGCAAGTCACACTAGACATTCATAATGAATGGGAATGCATAGTGGGTCCTATATTTTTGCCAGTATGGGACAAGAAACACTCATTTGAGTTAATGTTTATTAGATGCTACCATGTTTACTTACAAACTAGTTCTCCAAAATGAAAGATGACTAGCAGGATTCTTAAGCAAACTGAAGTTTTAACAAATAATCCTATTTTACCAAGTGACATTTAATAAAGTAAAATCAGACTTACTGAATGCTTAGAAAATGCATCTTTTAAAGAAATCTGTTCCTCTAAAGTACAAAATTCTCCTGAAAATATTGATTTTATAAATGTAAATCTTCTATGACAAAATCTCAGGGAAGGGGAAAAGTCTGTTGTATCCTGCAAGAAGTCAGAAAGGAGAAAAGTTTACATCTTATATAAACTATAACTTTGGATCGATCACTACCTAGCATATGTTAAGAGTCATGTTCATATAATCCAAGGAGGAACCCAAAGCATAAATGGCCCCACATAAACCAAAATACTCAAAGCAACAATTTTTGTAGTTATCAATAACTATAACCAAAACAGCCAGTCATTAACTGGGGCAGGGCTAAATAAACTGTGATCCATGAACGTAATAGAATAGTATTGGACCACAAGAAATGACCTTCTAGTATGAACTTCACAGATTGTGAGGGGAAATGAGCTTTGATGTGGAAAGAATTCATGGACTGATGTAATATACATGATGAGGAAAAGGTTTCTTAATTGCAAACTTTAAAGTATAACAAAAATGTCAGTTAACAGTATTATGCTTTGGAAGTAGGGTCCAGGAGATCTCTGAAGTCCCTTCTAACTCTGCAATTCAGTTATTCTGAGTGAGTTTTGAAAGAAAACTATCAATTTAACACAAAGTAGGTGAACATATTTTAAAGATTCAGATAAGAGTGTTATATTCAAACTTTTATACTTCATTTAAATTGAAACATTCCTTAAAATTGCTTATCTCATGTGACCTCTTTCATTCTCTAGTTCAGTATTTGTTTTTCTAATTCTTTTTCTAAATCTGAAGTATGTACTACTTCAGAGTTACAACTCGATCAGCAGTCACACTACTTGATTTTAATTTCTTTTGCAATGTGGTTTTATTTTTATCAGATCTATGGAATTTAAGATGCAATTCATCATTAATAACATACGGTTTACTCATATATGTACATATATACATACATATAAATATACATATTTACTGGGAATATATCAAAGATTATATTTGATTTTAATTGATTTATTAAATTATTTTAATTTAATATTTTAAAAAGAAAATAAAATGCATTACAATACTGATGAACTTCTTCAGCCAACCAAATTTCACCATGATCTTCCACAAGCTCTCATGACTGACAGTACAAAGGCCGTGGTTACCTCAATAAACTCTGTATATAGATCTCTCTTCTGCTCCTGGCTTCTCTTCTAGAGTTGTTGGGCAGCACACACCATGTTGATCATTCTCTGGCCCTTTCTGAAGCCACACTAGCTCTTGAGAAAAAGACCATTTTCCAGGAGTAGGTTCAGTTAATTAAGGAGGACTCTGGCAAGAATCTTGCCAATAGTAACAAAGAGAGATTCCCCCTGTGACTGTCAGCAAATAGCCTGTTTCCTTTTCTTTTATATAAATGGACAAGGGAGGCATCCTTAATCTTCTGGGGAAAAATGCTCCATTGTCATACAGCTGGAAGATTTCAGTCAGCTTTGTATGACAACAGCCTCCCTGCCTCGTAGATCTCAGCTGGATTATGATCAGCACCAGGTGCTTTGCCACTCAAGCAAGAGGAGCCTGATGGCATTCAAGCCCTCTCCTCAGTGGGAAATTGGGCTACAGAGAGATTAACTGAGTCCATGATCACTGACTTCAGCAGTGGGTAAAGGAGGATTTGTTGAGACCACAGTCTGTTTGGCTTCTTGTCACTGATTAATCTGGCTCCATCAATGCTGGGTCTAGGGTATCACTATATTCCCAGGCCTTTAGGCTAGCAACCTAGGTATCCTCCTTGATCTCTTGCCATCTCTCATCTCTGTGTGACAAAACACACAAATACTTGGAGTGTAATAAATTTCCAGCAAAAGATATTTTGGAAGATCTTCAGGAAATATCTGTTTCAGTTGGGCATGGGAGGAAGTAGTCAAGTGCACGCACAGCCCAGAAAATTGATGTGGTGTCCTGGTGCAAGTAAGAATCTCCCAGAAGGCTCTTAGCCAAAATATATAAGTATTGGTTATGCTTTTCTGGTTCAGAAGCCAGAATCTATCTAACACAACCACAAAAGGCAAATAGTGAGCCCCTGAACCTTAGAATAAAGTGTGACTTGCCCATGCCTACTCAACATGAGACAGAAGTCATCCCCAGGGCAACGTGAAGCCACCATCTTCTGTAGAGGAAACTTAGAACAATCTCCCCATTGCCAGAAGAACAGATCTCAACCTTTAAAAATGAGCAAAAAAGCAAACAGAACTTTGACCATAAATAATTTTTATAGAGATAGAGAAAAACACATCTCAAACCCTGAGGACACTAAAGGCAAATTGTTTCCAGATGAAACCCCCAAGGATGATATGAGTTAGTCTCCATCTGAGAAGGCTTTCTTGGAAGAATTCAAACGCTCTTTGAAGGATCTTTGAAGAGAGAAGAAAAATGGGGAAAGGAAATAAGAACTTTGCAGGAGAGTTTGGAAAAGAAAACAGGGAAATTAACTGAAGAAAACTCCTTAAAAATAGATCTAGCAAATTGGAAAAAGCATGTAACTCCTTCAGAATAGATTTGGTGAAATAGAAAAAGAAAACTCATTGGAAAACAGAATTTGTGTAATGGAAAAAAATCCAATGAACAAAACATGCAAAAGGAGATAGAAAAGCTAATTGAAGAAAATAATTCACTAAAAATTAGAATAGAACAAATGCAAGTCAATGACTCAATGAGTCAATCAGCCAAACAAAACCAAAAAAATGAAAAAAAAGTGTAAAAAGGATGTGTAAAAAGTGTACAAAGTTTTACAAGTGTAAAAAGGAAACAATCAACAGAATTATTTCAGAGAAGGCTGGAGAGACTTAAATTAATTCATGCTAAGTGAAGTGAGTAGAACCAAGAGAACATTGTATACAGCAACAACAAGATTATACAATGATCAATTCTGATGGACGTGGTTCTTTTCAACAGAAAGGTGATTCAGGCCATTTCCAATGGTCTTGTGATGAAGAAAGCCATCTGTATTCAAAGAGAGGACTGTGGAGACAGAATATGGATCACAACATAATATTTTCATTTTTTGTTGTTTACTTGCATTTTGTTTTCTTACTCTTTTTTCTTTTCTGATCTGATTTTTCTTATGCAACATGATAATTGTGGAAACGTATATAGAAGAACTGCAAATGCTTAGCATATATTGGATTGCTTATCATCTAGGGGAGGCATTTCTGCTTTTCTGTATTTGGTTGTGACATGTTTAGGTACTAACAGATGGTCAGTTTTTATGTAGATATCATGCACCACTTAGAAAACAGTATAGTTCTTTCCCTTCCACTTTAGTTTTCTCCAGAGATCTATCATATCAAATTTTTCCAGAATTCTATTTACCATCTTACCTTCTTTCCTGTTTATTTTTTGATTAAATAAATCTAGTTCTAAGAAGGAAAAGTTGATGTCCTCACTAGTATAGTTTTATTATCTATTTCCTCCTATAACTCATTCAACTACTTCTTTAAAAATTAAAATGCTATATTATTTGGTCCATATATGCTTAGTATTGATATGGCTTCATTGTATATGGTAGTTTTAAGCAAAATATTTTTTCCTTATATCTATTTTTGCTTTTGCTTTGCCTGAGATTGTTATTGCTATCCATGTTTTGTTTCAGCTGAAGCATAGTAGATCCTGTTCCATCCCCTTACCGTTAGCCTAGGAGTATCTCTGCATCAAATGTATTTCTTGTTAACAACATATTGTAGGATTCTGATTTTTAAACCATTCTGTTAACTGCTTTTGTTTTATATTTATGAGACAATTGAGGTTAAAGTGACTTGCCGATGGTCACACAGCTAGAAGTATTAAGTGTCTTAAGGCCAGATTTGAACTCAAGTTCTCCTGACCAAGGCTGGTGCTCTATCCATTGCACCACCTAGCTGCCCCTATTTTCCCCTCGTTTATTTCCCTCTCTTACCTCCTCACTTTTTTCTTCACACAAATGTTTTCATTCTGATCACTGCCTTTCCCAATCTATTTTAACTTTTATCAGTTCTCTCTATTATCCAACTTTTTTTTTACTTTCTCATAGAATAAAATAGATTTATGAGCTAATTTTGATTAGAGTAAGGTTTAAACTTTGTCCTCCATACCCCCATCTTCTCCTTCACGATAACAGTTCTTTCATACCCCTTTTATGTTTGATAATTCCTCCTATTCAATCCATCCTTCTTCTTGTAGTGTAATTTGTTTTCATCATATTATTTTGAGTATCTCTCCATCACCCCATCACCATCCTCATACTCATGTCCTCTGTCTACACCTACTACTCCTTTTTTTTAAGTTTGGCAGCTTTAAAATATGTTGTCTTTATTTTTTTTAAATAACTTTTTATTGACAGAACCCATGCCAGGGTAATTTTTTACAATATTATCCCTTGCACCCACTTCTGTTCTGATTTTTCCCCTCCCTCCCTCCACCCCATCCCCCAGATGGCAAGCAGTCCTATATATGTTAAATAGATTACAGTTTATCCTAGATACAATATATACACACACTACTCCAAATTGCTTTTATAATAATAAAATTATTAAGTGTTCAAACTAATATCTTGCCATATAGAAATATAACTCATTTAACATTATTGAATTTCTTATATTTTCTGGGCTTTTTCTTTTTTCTTTCCTTTTTTTTTTTACTTTTTCATGTTTCCCTTGAGTCTTGTATTTGGAGATCAAATTTTTTTATCTATTCTTTTAATTAGGAATGCTTGAAAGTCCTCTCATTAAATATCCATTCCCACCTTAAAGATTATATTGAAGTTTGCTGGGGAAATGATTCTTGATTATAATACTAATTCTGTTGCTTGATGGTATATCATATTTAAAGTTCTGGATTCAAATCATGACTCTGTTACTTAGCTTACTTTGGGTGCCAACTTGGTCAATTGCTTCACCTCCCTTAATTATAAAACAAGAGGGTTAAACTATATAACTTCTGATGTTCTTTCCAGCTCTAAATCTGTTGCCAAAAAGGCAAGAATTAAATTTGTCCCTGACTGGCTAACAGTGAACAGAATGCTGACACCACAGGTGTCTCTCTCTCTCTCTCTCTCTCTCTCTCTCTCTCTCTCTCTCTCTCTCTCTCTCTCTCTCTCTCTCTCTTTCTCTCTCTCTGAAAGCCCTCATCGATGACTGCTCTACAGTGAACATCTAGCTAACTTGTTTCAATAGATTATTTTGGGCTCCTGAAATAAAAGCAAATATGCAAACTTACTTAAAAACTAAAGAATCATATTTAATAGGGAAAAGAAGTACATTTGATAGGTGAAACTAGAAGGAACAAAATAATATCCATTTAGAACTGTGGATTACTTAGTGTTAATCTACTCCAAGTCTTTCATTTTATAGGAGAAGAAACAGGGATGCAGAGAAGAGGCAATAGGATTTACCAAGATGATAAAGAACTTATTAAATTCATAGAAGATTTCATGTTTGAACCCATGGTCCCTAGTCCCATTCCAGTGCTGATTGCACTATGCTACACTGACTCCCATTTATCACTTTTTTTGTTCCAAAAAAGGAAGTGTTTCAATATATAACAGCATAGGGTTGCAAAAAATAAAATAAAAATTTGTTGATCATATTTTGCTCTTGTAGAGCTGGTATTAGCCAATTTGTTCTTTTTCTGTTCTCTAACAGAGATTCAATCCTTATACCAAAAAGAGGGAAAACAGTTCAGCAAAATTAACATATTTTAAAAGCCTGACATATCAAGTTTTTGTACATCCATAGTTCTCTACTGCTGTAAAGAAAAAATGGGGTCAGTCTTGCCATATCTCTTCTTGGGGAATTTTGAGAAGAGTATAAGTTCTTGTAGCACACAGCTTATAGTCCTTTTGATTTTTATTCATATAGGTGCTGTTTCACTCACAAGTGGAAGGATCAAATTAATAAAGACTTGTTAAATTTGTTAAATGCTTATTATATGCAAAGCACTGTGCTATTAAATACTATGCTTATCAATAGCAACAGAAAATGGATCTCTGTTCTCAAGGAGCCCATACTTTTTGGAGGCAGATAATCAAAGTAGATGAGTTCATCTGTAGGACAATTGGAAAAGTCTGAGGTCATAAGGATATAGCTATAGGACCGGTAGCAATGGTTAGGAGTCCTTAGAATGCATGGAAACTTTGCCCCACCTGAAAGTCCATGGAACTAACATCATTGGGAAAGAAAGAAATGAGGGCCCAAGGTAAGGGAAGAGAAAACCTTTTGGATTCCCTCTGTTAGGAATAGTAATGACAAGGAGTCAGTATCTGAAAAAAAAGAGGAGAAGAAGGGAAGGAAGCATTGGTAGGAAAATCTAGTGGACAGACGACCAGGGCTTAAGTTAGATGGACTATAGTACCTTAACTGAACTTGAACTTTTTTCTTTTCTTTTTTTCTCCAAAAATACAACAATCTAAAAATAAAACTGGGTGAAAGCCCTTGGACCCAGCTGTCTTACTTGGTCCAAAGAAATCTTAGCAAGGGAAAGTACCATGTATGCAAATACATTTATAGCAACTATTATTCTGATAGCAAAAATTGTTGACTAAGGGGGCACTAATCAATTAGGGGAACCTTTGAGCAAACTATGGTATATGAATGTGATGGATTACTATTGTGCTGGAAAAAATGAGAAATAATTTTTAAAGAGACATGGAAAGACTTGTTTGCATCGTGTCAGCATGAGATGAGCAAAAACAGAAAAACAATTTATAGTGTGAAATCAATATTATAAAACCCAGCAGTTTTGAAAGACTTAAAAACTTAAAAACTTAATGCATGATTCCAAAAGTCTGATAAAGAAGAAATGTCGAGACAATTTTAGATTAATATGTAGTATTCCAAATAAGAACATTTTTAGATGTGACCAATCTGAAAATTTGTCTTGCTTGATTGTGCTTTTTGATACAGGGGTTCTATATTTCTTTCTTTACATAATTTTTTTTCTTTTCTAGTGAATGAGTTGGAGAAAGATGCTTGATAATTGAAAAAAAATAAAATTATATATATATATAGATAGATAGATAGATAGATAGATAGATAGATAGATAGATAGATAGATATATCAAGTAAAATCAAGTAAATCATGTAACTCAAGTAAAAATATGAGTAAGGAGACAGTGTTCCAGGTTTACCTTTTATTCTTGGCAGTTCTGTAAATGCAGACAGCCCTACCTGGAAAGCAGTTGAGTTTCTTGGGTAAGAAGAAGGGTTAAGAAGAAGGGTTATGAAGAGGAAAAGCTGTCACTACCAGAGACCAACCACCCTGGGAGAAACTGGCTGCAGGGGCAATTAGAGAGAACAAGTTTTACTGTCAACCTTCCTACATGTGAGGAGATAAGGGGTGAATAAAAGTTGTAGATTTGACTCTCCTGAAACTTACTAAGTTCAGGGTGATCTTGTATGCCCCTCAACTGAGATGGTACCAGAATACAGATCTGTGAAAGCTCTAGAGCAGGACTTCTTCAACTTTTTCCACTCTTGGCCCCTTTTCACTGGAAAAATTTTTATACAATCCTAGATATAGATATGTTTATAAAGTAGCTATACAAAGAAAACATTTATTGATAATTTGTAAAGATATTTACAATAATTCTTTGGTACACATTTAATTTTACTTTAATTAAAGATGAAAAAGAAATTTGCATACTAATGAAATGGATGTGTTTATTTTTACATAAAGAATTAAATCCTGGCAGAATATTTAATACTTTTTACTGTTGCCAAATTTTTTACAACCCCCACATTTAGTTATGGGTCTCCTTATGGGGTCTAGATTCACAATTTAAGAAGCTTTGCCCTACATAAGACCTTTTAGCAACAAGATTCTAGGACACTTAAACTTGGCTCTTTTCTTCCTTTTCCTTCCCCCTCTTCAAACCACATCCAGCAAAAAAACTAAACAACCCCCCCAAAAAAACAAACAAACAAACAAACAAACCTCTTGGATTTTCAGGGTCTGTCATTACTGATGTTCCAAAAGGTTCACAGGGAACTTAGTCATCCTTGTTCTGATCTCTTAACAAGAGATATCTTTTAAGAAACAGTAAGTCCTAAAACATAAGAAATAGAAATGATGCAGCTGGAAATTCCATATATGGGTAATTTAAGAGGCTGATGTTAATCTTTTGTCAAGAATTTCCTATGTGTCAAGGTACTATGCTACTTACAGGGGTAGGGATGCAATAAATAAAAATAATCTCTATTTGTTGTAGCCTTATTTTGCCTCTATTATTGAAAAGTTTATTTAAAACTTAAATGAAAAATAAGAAATAAAAGAAAAAAGAAAAAGAAAGGTTGTCAGATGCCCAGCAGAACATCAGGGAAGATTCCAAATATGTACAATTAATTTCCATTTCAAGAAAGCACATATAATAATAGAAGATATTTTATTCATACACTCTCCATTTTTTCTTTGCTTCCTTGTAGATTTTCTTTTGTTCTCTGCTTTGTACTTTTTTACTTTATTTTTCCCCCTTTCTTCCTTCTTATCTCCCTCCAGCAAGCTACATTTAAGCACATATATATTTATGTATGCCTACGGATACAGACTTTCACATACTCAAATATATACATATGCACATATATACACCTACATGGATGAATGGGATAAACTGAATGAAGATCTCTCATAAGAATGTGGTCTTAACCTATGCCCCATTTGTAACTTAAGATTTTGCAGTTAAGTTGAGCTATAGCTAAGAGCTATAGATGTTTGATTAGCTTAGATAAATAAACATTTCCTTCTGTTCCCCTAACACCATATTTTCATTGGCATTTAAGAACCTAATATGGTAAAGGGTATGTTATTCTCTGTATCAGGGATACATATATTTAGGGACTTGAGTAGAGGCTGTTAAATTAATATTTTTTGGATGAAGAAATTATTAACATTAATTCTGATAGGGTTGTTTAATGTGAAATTAGGACAGTATATAGAATATATTTCATATGTGTTTAAAATGGTTGTTTTGAATCATCTTAAAGTTGTTCCCATTGTTTAGGAAGATTCTGAGAACAGTCATCTATGTCTTTGTCCTTTTGAACATGGTTTATACCTGAACATGTTTTGCTATACATTGGTTATTGAGCATCTTAAAGTAAAATGATTTGTGTAATGTTGTATTTAAAACCCATCTAGTTAGATATGAAGATAAGCTATGAAATTTCTAGGATGAATCTCTTACTGTTATCAATGTATGAAGATGGTCAATATTTATTTAGGATATGTAATCTTTGAGATCATAAATTCACCTGAAATTTTGATTAATGAGAATTGCTATTTGAGATAAAATCTCTTGGGACAATAACTGTTATTATTTGGAACTTTTAATTCAAGTAAGTTTTCTGATGGATCATCAAGCCAGAAATCCACTTCTGAAAGGAATATTCCACAAGCTACTCAGATGAATGTGATTCTGAGTTGCTACAGGTAGAGCTTACTATCTGGGCAAGAGTTAGGAGGACAAACTTGGCCTCCACTTAAGGTGGGATACTTCTGACTCAGTTTCCCGGTGGTTTTCCTTTGAATAAAAAGTCTCCTGATTATTCCTAAGTCTGGCTATAAGGTAGAATTGTTATTGCATACAATTACTTAAAGTCAAACTGTGATAAGGGTGCTTTAATCTGTCATGTATGTGCTCTCAGGCTGAGAGGGTTCTATAGGATCAGTTTTTGATTATAATTATATTCCTGCTTTTTCCTCTTATAGCAAATTTCTATAATCAGAGCAAGTATTCAGTAGAAGCTATGAGCACAATTAAAGAATGTTAAGATATTGCAGTTTCCTATCTGAAAATATGTAATCATTATATCCTAAATAAGTTGGTATTTGGTCTAGTCACCTTTAGTTACTTTTTTGTTGCTAGGATGCACGTCTGTCGGGTTTTTTGTTTTTTTAGCATTTCTCTTGTTGCTGACTTAAGTGATAGGAATCTTTATTTGTGAAGAGTTCCCTACTCTAATTACTGGGGACACAAATTTTTGGGGTGACAGATGGCTCCAGATGGGAGTTAAGATATATAGAACCCAAATTTTCATGCTGAATAGGTTTATTAGACTCTAAGCTATGGAAATAATTACTACAACAAAGGCACTGGATTTATTATCAGACCAGTTAACACCACTCTGACTAGAGAAGCAGTACTCCAGCACAGATTGATATTAGACTCCTTGTTGGCTGAAGAAGGTGCAGTTTGTGGGAAATTAAATCTGTCCACTTGCTGTGTGAATATTGATGACAATGGACAGGGAGTGAAGGAAATTGCCAAAGACATCAGCATATTGGACCATGTCCTATTTTAGACCTGATCCTCACTATTGAATACCTCCTCTTGGTGGTCTCAGTCTGGAGGCAGCTGATGGGAACAGGTTTTTGATTCCTGTTGACAGCTTTAAGTGGAGCCATACTACTCCCTGTCTGCCTCCCCGTGTGACACAGCTTATTACAAGGATGGAACAGACATCACTGGGAAGGATGGTAAAGATCAGACCATCTGGATGGGGAGGCCCAGAGGGGCTTGGACCCCAGCAGAGAAAAAGGGCCAACCAGCCCCAGAGGAATTGGAGACTGAGGATGAGATGGTTGAAGAATGTATCAAAAATGGTGGGAGAAATCGTCAAAAGGTTAATGAATAAGAGGAGGGATTAAATGGGCAAACTGAGTGAAGACCTCTCCTAAGATATTGCCTCGATCTATATCCTAACTGTAAGTTGAGACTTTGCAATAATAAGTTGAACTGTAGCTAAGAGCTGTAGGTATTTGATTATTATACATAAACAAACATTTCCCTCCTATGCCCTCTCACTACTTTTTCATTAACATTTAAGTACCTAATACAATTAAAAACTATATTATTTTTTGTTTCAGGGATACATAGTCTTTAGGTAAATTAGAAGTCCCCAGCCAATGAGAGAAAAAGTCAGAAGATGATGGTGGGGGGGAGGGGAGCTTCTGCATTGATAATACATGCTTGCAATTGTGCTTTGCACTGCTGTATTGACACCTTATCTCTTAGAATTAACCTTTCTCACAAGATTGTAATTAATTTATTTTTTGCCTTTTTTTTCCACTCTGAGAGTCTTTACCTGAGAATGCCTTCTCTGCTTCCCTTGAAGTTTTTTCTCTGATTATTTACCTGAGAGGTAAAGCTAACAGGCATATGGCTAACAGAAGAACAGGAGAGGGGAGCAAGAACATCCTCAGTTGTGAAACCTTCCAAGTGTTTCTGGGAATAGATTTGCATTCAGAGGAACCATGCTCCACTTGATTGGTGGAAGTAGGGATTCCAATAAAGAAGGTGATGATGAGGGCATCGACTTTCTTGATGCCCAAAGACGCTATGGTCTGCTGCTCCTGTGCATGTGTATGATGAGCCTGTTCAAACAGCATTGCCCTGGGTTAGTTCAAGAGGCAAGATTGATGCTTGGGGCTGTGAGTGGGCAAAGGGTTCATAGGATAACAGGTCCAAGGCCCTGGCTAGCAAGAACATCATAGGATGGTAGGCTTATCATTGGAAGCCATTTACCCCACCCCATCATTTTACAGATGAGTAAACACAGGCCCAGAAAGATTGACTGTCCAAGATTTTAGGTGGCAAAGTTGGATTGGAATAAGATCCTCTTGACTGCAAATCCCAGCCCTTTTTTGTTTAAACAAGGCAAATGTTGTTAAGTGACTTGCTCAGGGACACACAGCTAGAAAGCATTAAATGTCTGAAGCTGAATATGAACCCAGGTTCTCCTGACTCCAGGGCCAGTGTTCTAGCCACTGCATCATTTGGCTGCCCCTAAATGCCCTACTTTTCACAGTGCTCTGATGCTTCCAAAGAGGGACTGATTAAAGAAAGCTTAAAAAGCAAAGAGAGATGGAATGATGGATAGAAATATGGATTTGGATTCTGCATTACTGAGTGTGAATATCGCCTCTGCAAAGTGGTTGGGTGGTATAGTGGTTAAAACTGTTGGACTTGGACTTGGAATTCAGTCTCAGACACTTACTAGTTGTGTGACCTTTAGTAAGTCCCTTAGGGCCCCTCAGCCTCAGTTTTTCTAATAGCAAAATGCTAATAATAGTATCTGCCTCTCACAATTGATCAAATTACTTAACATAGGTAAAGTACTTTGTGAATCTTAATAGGTTAAAAAAAAAAGCTAGCTGTTAGGAATAATTATCAATATTAATAAATAAATATCATTAATATTGATAATATGATCATGAAATTATTATTGAATGACTTAACATGAGTAAAGTACTTTGTGAACCTTAAAATACTCATGAAATCTATTATTATTTTTTATGATGTGATATTGAGTAAGATAAAGAATCTCAGTTTCTTCATCTGTAAAAAAAAAAAAAAATAGCAAGGCAATTGAATATATGATCTTCGAAATCTCTTCCAGCTCTCATTCTGTCATCCTTCAGGATTAGCACATCATTGCCTGATAGGTAGAGAAGACATGAGAAAGGTCCAGATGGAGGTTTAGAAGGACTCAGTTACTGGCCCCTATAACTAGACAGGGAAGTGAGAGACGAGATTCAGTAGACATTAGAGGAAGCATTAAGTGACCTGGGTGAGATACATGATTACAGCTAGGTCACTAACTTTTCTGAACCTCATCTGTGAAAAGTATAATTAATACTCATGGTACCTACTTAAAGAGGATTGTTTTGATTTTTTTTTCCTTCAGGATTCAGGTTTACAATGAACTTTAAAATGTTCTCACTTTAACCTCAAAATAATCTTGTGATATAGATGTGCAAATACTTTTATCTCTAAGCTATCAATGATGAAACAGATTCAAAGAAACCTTAGTACTTTTCTTCTATGGTCACACAGCTATCAAGTGTCTGAAACAGAATTTGAAACAATATTTTTGATTCAGATTCTGGTGTCATGCTGCCTGCCTAATTTTTAAATGTGAATTAGTATTATTTCTAAATTCTGACACTGATTGGCTGTGTGGCCTCAAGTCAAATATTTCACCTCTACGAATCTCTAATCATTTATTCAATTATTTATTAACTTTTGTAATTTACAATACATTAGATATATTAGAAAAGACATCCACATGTGCTAAAGGACACAGGTCCCAAAGGTGACCAAAGGGCTAAATCAGCCTAAAGTTTGGACTTTCTCTAGAGGTTGCCTGTCATCTTGCTTTTACTCTTTACTTTCCTCTCTTTTCCCATATGTTTGCTTTGTTCCTGTTTTAGAGGCAATTTCTAGAGAGAGCCCTAATATGAAGCATCAGTCCCCCAAAATCTGTTCCTTCAGCAGATGTGGGTGTCTTTGCTAATATTTTTTATGTTGTAACTGGTAAATGGTGATTTAAAAAACTTCTCTTTTCTAACATAAAGACATTTCTCAGCATACTTTTGTGTAGAATTGTCATGTTTTCCCAGAAATTATCATTTTATAGATTTTTTAAATGCTTAAATAGTATTTTATTTTTTTCAAATATATGCAAAAATAGTTTTTAACATTCACCTTTGCAAACCTTGTATTTCAAATTTTTCTCCTTCTCTCCCTTCCTACCCCCTCCCTAAGATGGCAAGCAAATGAATAAAGGTAAGAACTTGTTTCACAGGAATTCTTACAGGGACAATGTGAAGTTGGAAGCAATTCAATCTTCAGAATAAATACTATTTGATCAGAAGTATAACTAGGAAGCTTTTCACCTTTGGGAAAATATAGGTGGGTGGAATAGTCACTAAAAGAGAAAGTCTCTGTGTCAGGCCAAAGGATAGAGTGACAGAATATAGAGACAAGCAAGAAAAAGGGGAAGTCAATCCATTAGCCCTTCCTCCTGCATTCTCTATCAGCCTGTGGCCATGCTCTCAACCTTTGGCAGAGTCCTGAAGTAGCAATCCCCACACCAAGGCAGGAAGAATATCCAACCCTGAGATAAAGCTCTAGCCATACACAGCCCTAGTTATAGCACTGTGTTTGTCTGACAATGCTCCTGACTCGATCATCATTCTCTAACAGGCAAGCATCAGCAAGGGTCAAGTTTTCTCATAACTCATAACTCTCATAACTCAGTTAACCAAAAAATTGATGTCAGAAGTCTGAACCATAATTGTCTGGAATCGTCTCAGTATTTCCAAGGGGAAAATTGGCTTAATTTGCACAGAAAAAAGAAATTAGGATATTACTCCTATCACACTCAGGCATGTTCCTGAACACTTCCAAATCCTACATTATTGTCATGAACCATCATTTCAGTAATTTAAAACTATTAATTATAAGTCTGATGGTTTATACTACATAGAAAAAATGAAGGAAAAAGGAGAGAAATTGGTTTGTGCACATCTACATCACAATCTTTTCTAGTCACATCCTCTATCAAATAAGTGAGCTATGATAGGAAATAGGGAATTTGGATAGAAGAACTAGGAGAGGCAAACTTTTCTTTCAAACTTCAGCTATTGTGAAAGGAAGTCCAGGCACAAGGAAGTTTGTGGGATGGGGAAAGAGCCAAAAGTTCACTGTTGCTTTGGGGAAAGGATGTCCATTTCTGAGCTGTATGGGGCCCTGGCAAACAAGCCACATTTTAAATTTTTTAATTGTTTAGAGCCTTAAGAATCATGAAGTGATTTCATTGTGGCTATTTGATACTAATTTTAGCTCCACTGAGGGGCACTGTTAATAATTAGCCTGATCCTATTCACAGATAAAGAACATTCTCCCTTGTATAGTTATACCTCCTACCCAAACCCTGAGGGAAATGAGGAAATAGGGTTCGGCAACTTCTCAGATAGTGACTGTTCTTTTGTGGTCAGCAGAATGCATCTCTTTAGTCCCTGGGTATGGTCTGTGTGGATATATTGGTTTACCCATAAGAAACTTTTATTCTTCTCTCTTTATATTTCATTTTCATGGCATATGAGCCGGGTCTGAACCACAGAAGTATGCTAGTGAGCAGAATACTCTATATAGTGAATGGAGTACTCAGTAGCCTAGAAAAATATGCAATAAAACCATACTTATCAACTGCCAAGTGGCTTGTGTCCCAAGGCTTCTTTAAGATTTAGGCAATGCAACCAGTTCATGGGGCATATCCCAAACCCAAGTGTTTTTAGACACAGTTTAGGCACTTAAAACTCAGATGGGCCCCCAAAGAAGTAACAAGCATCCCAACCTGCAGCTCTACTTATGGCCTAAGAATCCCCCATCTATTATTGTTCTACTTAAATCTTCCCAAAGAGTCCAAGTCTAGATGGTTGAGAACTCAGGAACCAAGGATGTTATTGCTTTCTTTTTTATTTTGTCACTGGAATTACAATTCCCTTGATGATTATAGTAAAGACTCTAAAAAGTTAAGTTAGAAAAGTATTTACAGTTAATTATGAGTTTCCAAATTCACTTTCAGGAATTAAATTTTATTCTTTCTTAGTTTCTCTACTTCTCCAGATTAAATGTTTCATTAATTAGTTCTTAGTTTCTTTCTAGACTCAGGGTCAGTGGGAAATGTTTTGAATAATCACAGTTAAGCACATATGGCTCAAATTCTCATCCTGCACATTCTTTACCACTATACCAGTCATATAGCAAAAATTTTAAGTAGAAAGAATATCAAAATGCTAAAAGGAAATTCTTTTCCAACCCAAAGGGTTATAGCTTGGCGCCTAACCCAGCAATAGGTCATAATCAATGTAGTCTTCTCTGCTTCTGAATCTATTTCATTACCAAACTGCTGTTGTCATTTTGTAATGTCACCAATTTCTTGAGTTTTTGTTCATGTTTATGTTCATATTCATGACATCCTTACAAGAACATATAATTGTCATCCCTATAACTAAATAATGAATTTTCAGATTTTTTTTATGCTCAGCATATAGAATGGCCTTGGAAGACTATCTCCTAAGTCAACTAACCCTTTCACTGTAGAACCAACTTATATTAGTTCATAATTGTAAAATTTTCAGTGTGAGCATTTATATCTTGGCCATTGAACAAATGCTACAAATCAGGGCTTGACTTATTTTGTTGATTTTAAGAAAATGATGAAGAAAATATCAATAATGCAGATTAAACTAAAAGTGTCCTATTTATATATTTTTGAGAACCAGTATTAAATATTTACCAGATAAAACTCTGCCTATACCTGATTTAAATCCCAACAGGAAGTCCCCCCAGATCCTGAATATTTAATTGGAAGAAGTAAATTATTTTCAAATGAGATAATACTTCTAAAGTGATTATTTCTTCATAAATATTACATACATGTTTATTATGCTCTTGGTGGGTAGCCTAGCAGGCTCCTGTCCCTTTCCCAAAAGATGAAAAAATACTATAGTCCTTATTTTTTAAGTTTGTCAACTGAAAGGAGGTATTCGAAATATATAGAAATAGGTATGACAAAAAATGGAATTGTATAGTACTTAAGTGAAAATTTTTCAAAGAATTTTTGAGGAAGAAAATATGATTCCACCTGGAGGATCAAGGTTTTCAAAGTTTTTAGCAGCCCCACATTTACATTTAATTTGGGTAGGAGCCATCATTGCCCCATATAGGCATAAATAAGACATACAGCAAGATGTCTTATTTTGAGTAGAATTTATGAGAAAAAAATTAGGCATAATAATCATCAATCTCAGATAATGTCATACTTTAAAAAGATTCAATCTACATTATACCTTAGCCTTTTAAAATTTTTATAGATGTTATTGGTATGTATATTTGTATGTCTATGTAAAGACACATATGCATATATGTATGCATGTATGTATGTATAGAGATGTATATGTATATAAGTATTTTATAAATACATGCTGTGTTTGTCTGTGTGTGCATTTCCAGATATGTGTAAATAAATATATCTTTGTTGAACTGAAGCCTGCATGGGAGATGTGGTAGGGAGAAAAGGGGAAAAAAAGATAAAAGTCAAAAGTGCACTGAAGAAAATGAAAATCCTAAAAGGAAGCAAATAAGAAAGGGGTTATTATGAATACAATTCTTTCTATTATTGTATATGCTTTCATTAAAAGGAAATGTATTGTTATATGTTTTGAATTCTCCCTGATGTTCTGTTGGGAAAGGACAAACAGAAATGATAATATACTTAATTTTCTATGTTTTTTTTTTAGTTTTTATTTTCAGTTTTTTTTTTAATTTGGAAATAAAATTTAAAAAATTAAAAAGAAATACACCAACCTGGACCCCACTTCCCTTGAAAGAGTCACTGTCCTGAACATGCATTTTATTAATTAGGCATTCAGAAGGAGTTGCAGAAGTTAGCCATAGAGCCATGAATTCCCCAGACTCAGCTGTGGGAGAAAGCTTTGGGAGTTTTGAACAACAGTTAAAAACAGTTTTTACTAACAGTTAAAAACGGTTGAATTCTAGAAGCTAAAGGCCCGCTGTTGCTGACTAGCAAAAGGCTAACCAAAATCAGGTCCTCCTAGTAGATACTCAATTTAACTCTGGGTGTCACATTTGCTACTTTGCTTACTGACACCACACAGTCCAGTGATATTATTCATAATTGTGAGGATATTTTAGATTCAATCTATTCTAATGCACCTGATTTGAGAGATGTTCCTCTCCAGAACATTGATGGTGAATGGTTTACTTATAGGTCCAGTTTTTTTTGAAGATGGGGACAGAAAGGTAGGTGACTCCATGGTGACCTTCAAGAGTACTTTGGAGGCTAAATTACTTCCCCTTGGGCCTCTGCTCAGAAGGTCAAACTCATTGCCCTCACCAAAGCTTTAAAATTTGGGAAAGGATTGAGAGGGAACTTCTATATTGACTCCAAATGTGCCTTTCACGATTGACATGCTCATGGGGCTCTCTGGAAGGAGAAGGGTTTTCTGATAGGGAAATTCTATTTTGATTGCAGGCTGTCCCTGAATCCAGAGAGTTTTCTGTAATGTTTGGTAAAGGACATCAGAAGGGGGATTCATTCAAGTCAGAGGGTAACAAGCTTGCAGAATCAGCTACTCCAGGTGCTGCACAATGGCCCTTAACCAGGACAGCCCTGCTCCCCAGGCTCCCTGAATCTTATTCTTCTTCTTGTAGTTCCCAGAAACAGGCCCATGCTAAAGAAAGGGGTTTAGTCTTTCCCCTTCTGGCTGGTTTCAACTCCCTGTGACCAGCTGATAATCCCAGAGGCAAGTCAGTGGAAAATTCTCTTTGGCCCACACTCACTTGGGAAAGACAGCTTCCATTCCCTGTGTCAAGCCTCTTTTCTCTGGACACAAGCCAGCAGATCAAGCCTGGTCAATAGGTGCCCAAGTAAATCCTGATGGGGCCCTCCCCCACATCCCTCTCTTTGAAGACCTGTTCAGAGGAAGCTTACCTCCCCCTGGCCGGGAGACTTCACTCATAGGTCCCGTAGCAGGGCGTTAAACTACTTTTGGTTTTTGTTGAAACCTGTTCCAATTGAATGGAAGCCTTCCTTTGTATGACTGAACAAGCCCAGGAGGTAGCAAAAATTTCATAAAAAGAGATTTTACCTTACTGTGGCCATCCAACTCTTTGCATAGTGACAGTGATTTAGCCTTCCCTTCACAGATAACCCAAACTGTGCCTGAGCCACCTTAGAGTAATTATCTCCTCTCTGTCTGGCATCTTCAGTCTTGGGGAAAGGGGACAGAAAATGAAATCTCCCCTCAGGGAGTCCTCCCTAAGCTGTGCCTGCAGATGTTGGAAGAAGGGGTAAATAGCCTCCTGATAAGACTACTGAGAGTCTGCAGTGCCCCTGGGGAGAAGACTGAGCTCAGTCCCCTTTTGACCTTTCTCATGAGTGGCCATGCTTCCCCTCTGACATTCTGTAGATTCAGAACAGCATCTGGTCACCCAGTTTGTCCCACAGCTTGGCAGAGCCCCAAAGGCCCTTTCTGAATATGTGAACATCTCCCCAACCCAGCGGGTGTTCATCCCCAGACTGTCACCCCAGTAAATGCGGGGGACCTAGGAAACTTGAAATCTTGGAAGGCCCAAAGTCCTGACCCACTGGGCACCAATTGGAAAGGACCCCATGAGGTCATTTTAACCATCCCCCTGCTATTAACCTCAGAGGCCTTCCCAGCCAGACTCACATTTCCAGACTCCAACCTGCTGCTCCTGTTACCTCTGCTTCTCCAAACCTTCCTGACTCCTCAAGAGAACCCAGAGAAGACCTGAAACTGCTGTTCCCCAGAACCCATGGAGCACTGGAAAGGTATTGTATGGAGAAGGGGAACTTGTCCGAGTCTTCCCTTATTTTACCCCTTTGCACTTCTCTTTAACTTTCCACTCTCTTCTCCAAGTTAACTGTTTCCTCTCAAACTACTTGAAGCTTTTCAGTGCCCTTTGAACCATTCATCCCAAGAACACGGGCCCTACTCCAAATGCCTTTTGTCCAGGTCCCTTTGTCCCCTTTTGGGGATTTCTCCCGAGAAGGGCAGGGAGGGAGGGGGGGGGGAAATAACTCCTTGGTTAGGTTAGGAAACTCCATAGGCAGCTGAAGCCTCAGGATTGTGGTGTGTGCTGTGGGCATTCTCAAGGCAGTTGACATCCTGATGGACTCGTGGCAAAGGCCACATTTCTGTAAGTCACTGTGTCTACCCTGGATGCTTCCCCATTTGTACTAGCCGCCCCCTTGCCACCAACTTGACCCTAACTACTTCTTGTTTTCCTGCCAGAAAATCTCATTCGCATATACAGAAACTGTCAGTGGAAGCTGTGGTGGCATTATTTCAACCCACAAACACTGGTGGAGAAAGTGGATGTAACCATCTCACATCTACCTTAGTTTCATCTCAGCCACCTGTATTTGCTAAACTGAGGGCTTGAGCACTCACTGTACCTGTGAGTATGGACCAGCTAAGGAAAGAATTGTACAGTACTTGTTCCAAAATTATCTCAGCACACTCATCCACAACACTTCTGCATCACTCCCCCCGATACAAAAGGGTGTATAGAATTAAGGGTGTGGGACAAAGTGTGTAGATCAATGGGAAAAATGTAAAGAGGGGTTGAAAGGATGGCCTAGAACAAGGTGGGGATTCAGAAGGGTGTTTATTAATCAGAGTGGGATGAGGAGTGGAGACTAATGGGAATGAGATAAAGAGGCAAGGAAAATGTGGGGGGGAGAAGGTAAGGGAGAAGTCCATGGATGGGAGAAGTTAAATAACAGCAAGATAAGTTAAAGGACAAAATAAAATAGAAGAGTCAGCAGAAATAAGAAATAAACTGAGTGAAGCCTCATCTTATCATCAGAATGTGGCCTCAACTTATATCCTAATAATAACTAGCTTTGCAACAGCAACCTGTGCTGTAACCAAAAGCCCAGGTGCTCCCTTACCTTAGACAAAGTTAAATTTCCCTCCTGTTAAGCTCTGCCATTTTTTGCCACAGTCAACATTATGGGAAGGAATGTGTCATTGGCTACTATTTTTTGTCTCTGGGTAGATACCATGTAAACCTGGACTTCCAGCCACTTGGAGAAAAGGTCAGAAGGAGTAGGGGTTTCCCTGTTAGGGTCTATATAATCCTGTGTTTTGATGCTTATGCTTTGCACTCCTATAATGCTACTACTGACTTTAGGAGCTGGCCTCAACTCCTGATATCGTAGTAATTCTTATTGCTTTTTACCTTAAGAGTTTCTGATTTTATTTTGGGAAGATTTGGTGTTCCCTCACATACCCAACTTTCAGCTCAGCTTGAATTTGCCTTCTAAAATGATTTTAGATGTTTTATATAATCTGGGATTAAACCCACCCCAAGGCTATGTTGTCCAAACAGTTACCCTGTGGCAGTTAGAGAGGTCTGGGATTGAACCTAAAATCTGCTGAGTGATGAAGGCCCAGGCTAAATGTTTGGTCAAGCTGCCTGACACATGATGTGGAGATTTCAGGGAGACAAGGGTGAGCAGTTTGACAACCCTGTTAACAATCTACTAAAAATGCTGTCCCTGGGAGCTGTGGAATCAATCTAGTTGATTTTGAAAGAAAATCTCAATTAAAATCTATTTTAAAAAGAAAAAATAATTGAACTTTTCTTCTATATTCTTCTTTCTCTACATATAATTAAAAAGAATATATGAAATGAGACAAATGTTTTTGAAGTCTCAAACACATATTCCTTTGAAAAGTAAATTCAATTTTTTTCTATTTTTAATATTGTATCCAAAAAGTCAATATCTTTCCCATTTTTTGGATCAAATGAACCAGGGACCCAGAGATGAAGGCTAGGTAAAACCTAGCTTTACTTTTGTAAAGGGAAGTCCTCATTCTGTTATATAGGGTGAATGCTGCTTCTAAATTTTCTCCTCACCACCTTAAAGAAACCTTAAAAGGAGCCTGTTGGTCAGCCTTTTCTGTCTGGGGCCTTTAGTTAGAGTGCCTGGGGACAATCTCAGGAAAGTGCTCAGGACCCAAAAAGTATTCAGTTGAGAAGACTGAAGTGGCTTCCTGATCATTCTGGGATTGAAGGGAAGGTAATGGCTCAGCTAAGACTCTGGCCACATTAAGGGCTGCACAGGTAAGGCCAGGTGCTGGTACCAAGAGGAGAGCACAAGTTCTTTCCTTTGAGGCAGTGACCAAGGAAATTAATTCAGCCTGCTAGTTGAGGTGGGGCACCTGCTCAGTGCTGAAGAGTCCTTTTCCTACCATGATAAAATCCAGTGAGGGTCAAGCACTGACTTGGCCATTTTTTGAGGCAATGGCTCCAAGTCTGAGGGTGAAGAAGGGAACATGTGAGAAAAGGGGAAGGAATCAGGAAACAATGTGCGTGGGAAAGACAGCAGCAGAACAGGGAGCAGAGATCAACTCAGAGTGATACCTGGCCTTTGCAGTAGAGCTGGACCATTTTCAACTTGCTCTGGTTTGTGCTGTCCCTCATTTCACACTTAACAAGAAGAAGCACAAGAGAAAAGTTGCTCAATTCAAGTTTTTCTTGTAAATCACTTGTTTTTATAAGTTGTTTACATGGAGTCCCTTAGACTGGGACCTCCTCCAGGCCAAGGCCTAGATTGGGCCTTTCTTTATATCCCCCCAGAGCTTAGTCCAGAGCTTGATCCACAGTAGACAATAAATGTTTATCGACTGACCAATGCTTTCAATTGTTCTTTCTCCTAAACTCTGCCCTCTGACCTTTCCCCTCCTCATTTAGGTGAGTTTTACTGATTGAAATGAAAAGTAACTAATAACCTCTAAAGTTCGAAACTAAAAGATCTATCTTTTTAATCCTGAAACGTTCAGGATCTCTTTGGCAACATTTTTGGAAGTGACTGCCTTTTTTCCCCTCTTTAAGACTTGCATGACCTTACCATTTAATTTTTTGGCCAGATCTTTATTCATGTCATGGCCCCAGGTGGTCCCTTTTGTCTCTGTCACTGTTCATTTTTGTGCTCTATGTGCTCCTATTTGAAGACTTCATCAATTTCCCTTCCACCCAATTTTCTTCTCTATGCAAACCATCCCAGGTATTTTGACCCTGCCTCAATCTCTCTTGAGCTCTATTCCCCTTCCCACATGATATCTTTTAGACATTTTGACCCAGATACCAAATTTTCAAATGAATCTCAACATGTCCAAAGCACAATTCATTCTTTGTCTTCCAAGCTCTCCCTTCTTCTGAAATTCCCTATTCATTTCCTAGGTTGCAAGCCCAGTCATCCATAACTCTTCCCTTTTACTTAGCCTACATTTCATGCATTTAGTTACACGTTCTAATTTCTTTCTCTACAAACTCCCCCCCCCCCAGAGGTTTTCTTTTCTTCACTCACATAGTTGTCAACTTCAGGACCCTGTATATATCTGTCTCCTAAACTATTCTGATTTTTCTATTAGGATTATGCCTGCTGGTGTTACTTTGTATATATTCTGTGTGTCTGGTATATTCTAGTTTATGTTGTCCTTATTGTTGAAATGAATTTTTTTTTTGCATCTTCATCATTCTGTGCAGTGACTAATATATATACCAGAGAAAATGAGGTTTTTAATTTTAATGTCAGGAGTTTAAGCTAGCTGATCAAATGGGACTAAATTCCAAAGCACTTGGTACAGATAAACCAAGGCAGAGAACTTACATAGGTTTGTAACTAGGGTTTGCAAACAGAATACATAACCTGGGTATACAATCTTATAGGGGAAACAAAGGCAGATAAGGGGGCAAGGACACTGAGAGGATAGACAAGCCATAATTCCAGGAAAGGATCATAATAATCCTGACAGGATATGGGGTCAAGATAAGAAGGTCAAGGACAGGAGACAGCAAGGTACAGGGCAATACTCAAAAGAAGGAGAAATCATCTTAGCAAGGATAGAGATAAGGCACCTGGACATTTAAGACACAATAGTATGTAAAGGAGGTCTAAGCTTCAAGGTGCTTCTGGATTTTTTCTAAACTCCATTTTCCCAGTCCTAATTGCAAGGAAGGAAGGTGCTAATAGTTTATTATACAGGGTTCAACAACAGACAAAGCAGTATTACTAAATGTTTATTTGATTCTCAGCCTTGGGAAATAAGCTATTTCTTCTCCCCATTCTGAAGATGGATTTCCTTAGGGAAAAGCATATCAATAAATACCAATCTTATTACAATAACTACTCCATCCTCCCAACTAAGTAGTAGTCCAAGAAGCTCCTAATAAGTAATTATGCACAGTCTAGCCATTGCTTTTCAATGAATGTGTAATATGTTTTTACAGTAGAGCCAGCCTCAACACAATTGATTAAAGTGATTAATTCCTTCAGATCCCTTTCCCCATATCCTCCTTTCTCCATCTCACTTTGCCTCTTTCCTCCTCATTAAAAGTAATGGAAAGGAGCAACTGATAAACTCTCTCAAAGGACAATAGAGGATGAAACATTACATCAAAGTGTAAGTAAAAAGGATGACTCTCCATAAAGTTCAATTCCTGGCTATGGTTTCAAGTGGAATTTTCTGAAGACAGGGTAGGAACTGTCCAAATATCAAAATTTGAAAGTAATTCAATAGTCTTTGATTTCACAACATCCTATGGACCTGTCAGCTCATTATTCCATGGGCTTCCATCCCATGGAATGGGATGCTGCTTTTTCCCCCCTAGAGTCCTCTCCTATTTATATTCTCAAATGCATGAGAAAAGGTCAAACAAGTGACTAAACTGTGGGCTGAAAGGGCCAGCCTAAGAAAATTGAATTAATTAGGAACTAACCTAAGTCTGTTCATGCCTTAGCAAATGATTTTGTGAGCCTTATACAACCTGGGGTCTAGACTGAAATAGACAAAAGACTGGCCCCCTCATCCCTGGGTCAAAGGGTCTCAGGCAGACGTTGCTCAAGTCTATCTACCAAAGGAAAGTCAGGAATTATATGAGCAAAATTATAAAAAAGTCTCCACACAAATAAAGTCAGACTTAAATAATTGGAAAAATATTAAGTGCTCTTGGATCGGCCGAGCGAACATAATAAAGATGACAATACTCCCTAAACTAATCTATTTATTTAGTGCTATACCAATCAGACTTCCAAGAAAATATTTTATTGATCTAGAAAAAATAACAACAAAATTCATATGGAACAATAAAAAGTCGAGAATCTCAAGGGAATTAATGAAAAAAAAATCAAACGAAGATGGTCTAGCTGTACCTGATCTAAAATTATATTATAAAGCAGCAGTCACCAAAACCATTTGGTATTGGCTAAGAAATAGATTAGTGGATCAGTGGAAAAGGCTAGGCTCACAAGACAGAATAGTCAACTATAGCAATCTAGTGTTTGACAAACCCAAAGCCCCTAACTTCTGGGAAAAGAATTCATTATTTGATAAAAACTGCTGGGATAATTGGAAATTAGTATGGCAGAAATTAGGCATGGACCCACACTTAACACCATATACCAAGATAAGATCAAAATGGGTCTATGACCTAGGCATAAAGGACGAGATTATAAATAAATTAGAGGAACATAGAATAGTTTATCTCTCAGACTTGTGGAGGAGAAAGAAATTTGTGACCAAAGATGAACTAGAGACCATTACTGATCACAAAATAGAAAATTTTGATTACATCAAATTAAAAAGCCTTTGTACAAATAAAACTAATGCAAACAAGATTAGAAGGGAAGCAACAAACTGGGAAAACATTTTCACAGTTAAAGGTTCTGATAAAGGCCTCATTTCCAAAATATATAGAGAACTGACTCAAATTTATAAGAAATCAAGCCATTCTCCAATTGATAAATGGTCAAAGGATATGAACAGACAATTTTCAGAGGATGAAATTGAAACTATTACCACTCATATGAAAGAGTGTTCCAAATCATTATTGATCAGAGAAATGCAAATTAAGACAACTCTGAGATACCACTACACACCTGTCAGATTGGCTAAGATGACAGGAAAAAATAATGATGAATGTTGGAGGGGATGCGGGAAAACTGGGACACTAATGCATTGTTGGTGGAGTTGTGAACGAATCCAACCATTCTGGAGAGCAATCTGGAATTATGCCCAAAAAATTATCAAATTGTGCATACCCTTTGATCCAGCAGTGTTTCTATTGGGCTTATATCCCAAAGAAATACTAAAGAAGGGAAAGGGACCTGTATGTGCCAAAATGTTTGTAGCAGCCCTGTTTGTAGTGGCTAGAAACTGGAAAATGAATGGATGCCCATCAATTGGAGAATGGCTGGGTAAATTGTGGTATATGAATGTTATGGAATATTATTGTTCTGTAAGAAATGACCAGCAGGATGAATACAGAGAGGACTGGCGAGACTTACATGATCTGATGCTAAGTGAAATGAGCAGAACCAGGAGATCATTATACACTTCGACAACGATATTGTATGAGGACATATTTTGATGGAAGGGGATTTCTTTGACAAAGAGACCTAACTGAGTTTCAATTGATAAATGACGGACAAAAGCAGCTACACCCAAAGAAAGAACACTGGGAAACGAATGTGAACTATTTGCATTTTTGTTTTTCTTTCCGAGTTGTTTTTAACCTTCTGAATCCAATTCTCCCTATGCAACAAGAGAACTGTTCGGTTCTGCAAACATATATTGTATCTAGGATATACTGCAATATATCCAACATATAAAGGACTGCTTGCCATCTAGGGGAGGGGGTGGAGGGAGGGAGGGAAAAAAATCGGAACAGAAACGAGTGTCAATATAAAGTAATTATTAAATAAAAAATAAATAAATAAATAAAGTAAATGCCGATAGTATAAAATATTTGGGAATCTATCTGCCAAGGGAAAGTCAGGAACCACATGAGCAAAACTACAAAAATACTTTCCACACAAATAAAGTCAGATCTAACCAATTGTATTAAGTGTTCTTGGATAGGGCGAGCAAATATAATAAAGATGACAATATTATCTAAACTAATCTATTTATTTAGGGCCATGCCAATCAGACTCCCAAAAAACTATTTTAATGACCTAGAAAAAATAACAAGATTCATCTGGAAAAACAAAAGGTCAAGACTTTCAAGGGAACTAATGAAAAAAAATAATCAAATGAAAGTGGCCTAACTGTACCAGATGTAAAGCAGTTGTTACCAAAATCATTTGGTATTGGCTAAGAAATAGAGTAGTTGATCAATGGAATAGGTTAGGTTCAAAGGACAAAATAGTCAATAATTTTAATAATCGAGTGTTTGACAAACCCAAAGACCCCAGCTTTTGGGATAAGAATTCACTATTTGATAAAAAAAAAACTGCTGGGAAAATTGGAAATTAGTATGGCAGAAACTAGGCATTGACCCCCACTTAACACCGTACACCAAGATAAGGTTAAAATGGGTTCATTATCTAGGTATAAAGAATGAGATAAATAAATTAGAAGAACATAGGATAGTTTACCTCTCAGACCTGTGGAGGAGGAAGGAATTTGTGACCAAAGAAGAACTAGAGATCATTATTGATCACAAAATAGAAAATTTTGATTATATCAAATTGAAAGCTTTTGTACAAACAAAATGAATGTAGACAATATTAGAAGGAAAACAATAAACTAGGAAAACATTTGTACAGTCAAAGATTCTGATAAAGGCCTCATCTCCACAATTTGTAGAGAATTGACTCTAATTTATAAGAAATTAAGCCATTCTCCAATTGATAAGTGGTCAAAGGATATGAATAGACAATTTCAGATGAAGAAATTGAAACTATTTCTAGCCATATGAAAAGCTCCAAATCATTATTAATCAGAGAAATGCAAATTAAGACAACTCTGAGATACCACTACACACCTGTCAGATTGGCTAGGATGACAGGAAAAGATAATGCTGAATGTTGGAGGTGATGTGGGAAAACTGACACATTGTTGGTGGAATTGTGAATACATCCAGCCATTCTGGAAAGCAATTTGGAACTATGCTCAAAAAGTTATCAAACTGTGCATACTCTTTGATCCAGCAGTGATATTACTGGGCTTATATCCTAAAGAGATCTTAAAGAAGGGAAAGGGACCTATATGTGCAAAAATGTTTGTGGCAGCCTTCTTTGTAGTGACGAGAAACTGGAAACTGAGTGGATGCCCAACAATTGGAGGATGGCTGAATAAATTGTGGTATGTGAATGTTATGGAATATTATTGTTCTGTAAGAAACAACCAACAGGATGATTTCAGAAAGGCCTGTAGAGATTTACATGAACTGATGCACATAAAATGTGCAAAAAAATGATGCACAAGAAAGGGCAATTTCCAATAAACAAGGTGTCAGTAAAGGAATGCAAAGCACAAGCTTCAAAACAGAGGATTATATAGACCTCCACCCCTCCTGACCTTTTCTTCCACTGGCTGGAAGTGTCCAAGCTTACATAAAATCTAGCTGATTAGTTAATAGATAATCATAGATAGTTAATAGATATTAATAAATAGTTAATAATAATAGATAAACCTTAACCCTAAATGCTCATTTCACTCAGCATCAATTCATGTAAGGCCTTTCTGAAATCATCCTCTTGGTTGTTTCTTACCAAACAATAATATTCCATATTATTCATATACCACAATTTATTCAGCCATTCTCCAATTGATGGGCATCTACTCAGTTTCCAGTTTCTGGCCACTACAAAAAGGACTGCCACAAACATTCTTGCACATACAGGTCCTTTTCCCTTCTTTAAGATCTCTTTGGATTTTAAGCCCAGTAGTAACACTGCTGGGTCAAAGGGTATGCACAGTTTGATAACTTTTTGAGCATAGTTCCAAATTGCTCTCCAGAATGGCTGGATGTATTCACAATTCCACCAACTATGTATTAGTGTACCTGTTTTCCCACATTCCCTCCAACATTCCACGTTATTTTTTCCTGTCATTCTAGCCAGTCTGACAGGTGTGTAGTGGTATCTCAGAGTTTGCATTTAATTTTCTTTTTTTTTTTTGCATTTCTTAATTTGTACTTCTCTGATTAATAATGACTTGGAGCATCTTTTCATATGGCTAGATATATTTTCAATTTCTTCATCTGAGAATTGTCTGTTCATATCCTTTGACCATTTATCAATTAGAGAATGGCTTGATTTTTTATAAATTAGAGTCATGAATTATCTCTTTTCAACAAGATTTTTCAGACCAGTTCTAGTGGTCTTATGATGAAAAGAGCCATCTGCACCCAGAGAGAGGACTATAGGTATTGAGTATAGATCACAACATAGCATTTTCATTCCTTTGTTATTGTCTGATTGCATTTTGTTTTCTTTCTCATTTTTTCTTTTTTTGATCTGATTTTTCTTTTGCAGCATGATAATTATGGAAATATATATAGAAGAATTTCACATATTTAGCATATACTGGATTACTTGCAATTTAGGGGAGGAGATGGCAGGAAGGGAGAGAAAAAATTAGAACACAAAGTTTTGCAAGGGTGTATGTTGAAAATTATCCATGCATATGCTTTGAAAATAAAAAGATTTAATTTTAAAAATACTCTAAGAAAGTAGCAGTGGGGTCAGATCAGATGCTCCATCTAGAGCCCTGTCTTTTTTTTTTAATTTTTATTTAATAATTACTTTATATTGACAGAATCCATGCCAGGGTAATTTTTTTTTTTACAACATTATCCTTTGCACTCGTTTCTGTTCCAATTTTTTCCCCTCCCTCCCTCCACCCCCTCCCCTAGATGTCAAGCAGTCCTTTATATGTTTGATATGTTGCAGTATATCCTAGATACAATATATGTTTGCAGAACTGAATAGTTCTCTTGTTGCATATGGAGAATTGGATTCAGAAGGTAAAAATAACCCGGGAAGAAAAACAAAAATGCAGATAGTTCACATTCGTTTCCCAGTGTTCTTTCTTTGGGTGTAGCTGCTTTTGTCCATCATTTATCAATTGAAACTCAGTTAGGTTAGAGCCCTGTCTTAACAATATATCCAAAATCAGGAAAGAATTTGGAAAAGAAGCAAACAATAAAGGACTCAATTACAATGAGATATTATGGTGGCAAAGATGCTGTAGACACAAACAGAAGAAGAAAATGACTTAAAACATCTATAAGCAATGCCTCTTAAAATGTTTTTTTAAAAAGTAGACATAGACACAAATTCAATTAGAATTTGTTGAAGAGAGGAAACAATTTTTTTTAATTATAAATTACAAGTGACTGCTTGAAGAAATAAAATGGAAAAAAATCAAGGAATTAGAAGAAAGAATTACAAAGAAAATTAAAAGTCTGACATCAGAGGTATAAAACCTTGCCAAAACAACAAACTTCCTGAAAATTATAATGGACTAAATAGATGCCAATGACTTCATGAGGCAATAACAAATATTAAAACAAAATGCAAAGGCTGAATAAATAGAAGAAAACATAAGATATTTTAAAGCAAAAATAGCTTTCCTAAAAATGAATTAAGGACCAAAAAAATGTAAGAATCACTGGACTATCTCAACACCATGAACAAAAAAGTGCCTAGATATTATATTTCAATAAATAAAGAGTAAACTTCTTAGATTTCTAAGAACCAAAGAGGAAAGTGAAAATTGAAAGAATCCACTGATCTCTTTTTAAATAAACTCCATAATGAAAACATCCAGGCCTCCTAAGTCAGGAAAACCTAAGTTCAAATTCCATCTCAAATAATTATTAGCTGTGTGATCCTGAGCAATGCATGTAATTTCTGTTCACCTTTTTTCTCATCTGTAAAATGGGGACAAAATCCTCCCAGGGTTGTTGAAAGAATCAAATGAAATAATTGTAAAGTGCTTAGTATAGTATCTGGCACATAGTAAGCACCTTAAAATGTTAGTTGTTTGTTATTATATAGTTGTATATTATATATCATTATCATTAATGCATGTAGTTGTTTATTGTCATTGTTATGGTTATTATCTGTAAAGTGGTAACAAAAATAGCACTTTACTTATAGATTTGTTATGAAGATAAAACTAAACATACATACTTTTAAATGACAGTATTAAAGTTAATAAAGATGTCGAATTTCTGTCTCTTGACTCAATTTCTTTCTTTTTCTTTTTGTCTTTCCTCAGTTTTTACTTTATGTTTGAATGCTCCTGGCGCAAAGGGGCCAATGTCCCAAGCTTCCTATGTAATCCTGAGCCTTGACTTTGAGCGCAGGGGCCCCTTGTGTTTGCAGGGGGTAGTTTTGCCTGCTCTTTTCAAAAAACACCCTGGTTTCTCAGAATTTGCCTTCTGAACTGGGACGGGGAACTGCCCCATCAATCTGCTTCCAACCAAAGTTAGGACCAATAGGACAACTCCCAGTAGACAAGGTGTCAGCAGAGGAGTGCAAAATACAAGCTTCAAAACACAGGATTATGTAGACGTAATCAGAAGCACCCACCTACCCCTTTCTGATTTTTTCTCCCATTGTCTGGAAGCGTCCACACTTACAAAAAAATCTACCCAGAGACAAAAAATAATAGCCAAAGACATACTCCCTACCATAATTCTAATTATGGCAGAAAAAAAATTGTGGCAGAGCTTAAGAGAAGGGAAATGTATATAAGTCTAAGAAAGCAACTCCCTGGGCTTTTGACTATAGCACAACTTGTTATTGCAAAGCTTCAAGTTATCATTAGGGTATATATAGGTCAAGGCCACATTTTTAGGAAAGATCTCCACTCAGTTTATCCCATTCAGTCCCTTCTTTTATTTAATAACCTTTGAAGAACTCTCTCACCATTCTTGATACATTTCCTCAACACTCTTGTCCTCAATCCTCAATCCCTCTGAGTCTGGTTTGTCCTTTTTCTCTACTGGGTCCATCCTCATTCTTTTAATACTCCCAAGTCTCATTGGGCTTCCCCTCCAGGTAGTCCAATTTTTGCCATCCTGGCCAGTGATGTCTATGCTACCCTTACAATAAGCTGTGTCACACAGGAGAGTAAGACAGACAATAGTATGGCTATAATTAAAGCTATCAGCAGGACCTAAAGAACCTGTTTCCACCAGCTGCCTCCAGATAAAAAGCAAGCCTGCACTGACTACCTTCTTTCCCTTTCCTTCTTGTGACTTCTTGATGAATTAATTCAACTCCAAACAATCCTTTTCTCTCAGGTCCTCTTTCCCTTAATGCTACCATGTTTTTCAAATCTTATCCTGGGATCATTCCCACTATATGTTGCCTTCACTCCATTCATGCTGCTGAATGAAGCCAGAGACAAATCATGAAACCGTGGTGACTGGTCTACTACAAGTCTATTACTATAATCTCACCCTGGCCTTCACTGCTATAAGGCAGACCTTTGATACCTCCTACATTAACCCATTACCCTATTCCTCATGGGGGTTCTTCCAAATTTTTTGCATCCTTCATGAAATTTGCTTCCTATTTTGCTGAGCAGCAGGAGGCCAGTCATTGAGAGCTCTCCTATTTCTACCTCTCCTCACATCAATGCTTTCTGCCACTATCACCTCCTTCATGTCACTCACATGAAAAGGTGGTTGCCTTCTTGTGGCTAAAAAAATCTCTCCCCAGATACAAGGGATCCCAGTCTAGCCCATCTGCTGCAGAGTGTTTCATTCACTACATTCCAACTCACTCTCTTTTTCGACTACAAACATGGCCATATCTCCCCATCCTTAATTGGAATCCCTCCATTCCCTGATAGTTATCATCTCTCATCTCTCCAGGTCTTTGTGACAGCTCCTAGAGAAAGACAACTAGAATCAGTGCTTCTGTTTCCTTTCATTCTCTTAACCCTCTACAGTAGAATTTCTGACCTCAACATTCAACTGAAACTACTCCCTCCAAATTGAATCCTGATTAATACTGATCTCTTAATTGCCAGACTCAAAGGCCATTTCTTAGTCACTAAACTTTAATTTTGTTTCAATAGCCAAATTTTTTTAAACTTAAAATAAAATCAAATACAGATCTAAACTTTTAGTAGCAACATTTCAATATCAATGCACACATATTTCTAAAATCTTATACCAGAATAAATAAGTTCACAAACACACACAGCCTCAAAATTTAAAATGAAAAAAAACTGTCCTTTCAAGTCCCTCCAGGTTAAAGAAATTGGTGATTTTTAGGACCCTGGGGGAAAAATTTGGAGAAATTTGGATTCAGGGGTCGAGCTGCAGGTCTGTGGTCCAATGACTAGCCCACCTTCCATGCCAGAAATGACAGGGGCCATGTTGAAAATGTTGGAATACTAGCACAAACCCCAGAAAAATTGAGACTAGCAAGGGAAACCAGCCTAGTTGGGACAGATTTCACAAGCCTCTCCAAGGGAGAGAACTATGGAAAATCCCAGAGAAAGCATTTTATTTTCCTTTTGCTGTTTTTCTGCTCAGATTCAGGCACTCAGAAGGCTTTTATTCATGTAAATCAGACCTATTTTTAAAAACTAACTCAATTAGCTCATAAATACAGTGCCAAGAAACTTAATGATTATGTTGAGGAGTGAGAAATGAGAGTTGAGAGATCCCCTGACAGTAATGGGGTCCCCTGGTCGATTCGCAGGCTTTGCAAAAGAATTCGCAAACCTGAATGAATACAGGCACAAAGTTTGTGGCCAAAATTGGATTTATTACCCCGAGAAGAGAAAATATCTTCATCAGAGGGCAAAATCCTGTTAGGATTATTTATTTAATTTATTATATTTATTTATTATTTAGGATTATTATTAAGGTCTGGGCACACAGCATTTGATTTTATTGGGTTTTTTGCTGCCCCAAGCTAGGGTCCTTTCAATAGAGGGTGGTGATTATGTCTCAGACCAAGATCTCTAATTGAATCATAGGAGGAGATACTTATCTAGGAGTTTCTCCTATAAAAAGGAGGATGGGGCCCCTTCTAAAGGTCAGGAGCCTTTTGATTCAGGGCCTTTCCAACCCTTCCCCCAAAAAATCAGGGGGATGGTTTACATCATTCCCCCCTCAAGCAGTCAATCCAAATTCATTTGGGGCAAAGAGAAGAAGGTCTCATCTTCTGTAGCTGCTTCAAGCTGACAAGGGTCGTAGAATTGTCCCTATGTTCAATGGGGGCTCAGGTCAGGAGGGAAAGTGAGATCTGAAGGTGGCAGCAACAGCTAGATGTGGAATGTCCAAGTCAGTTGTCCCATGATCTTCAGACTGAACAAATATTTGGAAGATCATAGCTTTGAGCCTGGAGAAAACAAATCTCACAAGCAGGTTAAAAGTGGTTTGACATCTAAGATGGAGATGGTGACATTTGGGAATAGGGCCTTTGCAAATAATGTATCAGGTCCCACCTGTGGGCTGCCTTGAGGATGCTGATGACCCACCCAACAATCCTGAATACCCTCGCTGCCCACAGAGCTCCCTAGCTGAAAGGCTAAGAAGGAGTTAACTACTGGCAGGGGCCATAAAATGCTAGCAAGAAAGCTGGAGAGAAAATGCTAGGAGTGAGAATTAGGAAGAAGATTAGAGTGAAAGAAAGAAGGACACAGACAATTTCACCCTTCTTTCTCCAGAGTGTTCACAGGGGTCCTGCGGAAGGATCTGAAATATCTGAGAAGTAAAAGCTAGACTATTGTCCCTCCACAAGGAGCTAACCAGGTTTAGGCTAGGTATGATCTCTTTTAGCAAGCCCCTTGATGCCTCCTGAGCCTTCTCAGTCCTATAGGGAGAAGCTTCTACCTAATTAGTAAAGGTCTATTTGGAGTCAGTATAGATGTTCACTCTCATTCCTTTTCCCAGTTCCAAAGCTCTGGTTAGGACAATGAGTTCAGCTTTCTGGGCAGTCCCAGGGGTCAGGGGCTTAGCATCAGATTGGGGGTGTTTAGTAGGAGAGCGTGATATAGTAAGCCTCCCACTAGTAAGCTTTGGCTTCTAAAATGCTCTGGTGCCTTTGGGTGAGTTTTGAGGCTTCTTCGATTAAAAGGGCTGTAGCAGCCATTGCTCTAAGGCAGGAAAGCCATTCTAGGGAAACTGAGTCCAGTTCCTTTGAAAGGCAGGCAATCGGTATGGCATCAGATCAAAAGCAAAGAGAAATTATGCGTCTTTATGCAAAGGTATACAAAAGAAAGCATCTTTAAGATGTAGGGTGGATAACCATTTTGTGTTTCCTGGGATCTGAGTAAGAATAATGTACGGATTAGGCAAGATGGGGGTAAATCAAAATAACTACTTCATTAATTGCCTTGAGGTACTGAACCATATGAAATTCCCCACATCTGGGTGTTGGGCTGTCATGGTGGAGTGAGGGGGAGTTTGACCAACCTCCAAAATCCTGCCAAAGGGCAGTGCATTGGGGGGGGGCAGCTTGTCCCCTATAGGCAGTTTCTTCTTCAATGCCCCTCCAGGTTACATTCAAGGAAAGAACTGGGGAGTTTCCTCAGCGGACAGTTTTGGGTTCGATGGCCCTGTCCATGACACCTATGTTTCCTGGAAATAGTAGCTAAAATATGGGACTGTTCTCCATTTCTCACTTAAAGTCCATAGAGTCTTTGATGCAATTTGCTCCCTATTATTAAAAACTCCAACAGTTGTTTCTAACAGCTAAGTGGCAGAAGCTTGAAAGCCCAAAGCTGGCTTCTGTATATCTGGGGCAGATTGTTTAATATTAATATCTCCCCAGGAAAGATCAACTTGGAGGACATTGGCTTTGGACCCCTCAAAAAGCTGTGTGGAGTCCTCAGAGTAATGGCCAGGTTTTTCTTCAGTATGGAAGAGATTTGAAAATGAAAGAGGCACTTTTGCTCTGAGTATCTCTCCTTCAGAGTGTTGCTTCTCCCAGGGGGTTAGAAGCCTGAGGAGGAGACAAAGGGGTCCCACTCCTTGTATCAGAGGGATTGAGGAGTGGGGAATGGAAGTCTCAGGATCTGGCGCAGGAAGTGAGGGGGATAGAGTTAAAGAAATATTGTCGATCATAAGGTCCTGTCTTTGATAAGAAGGTGGTTCTGAAAGGGATTCAAAGGAATCTATGTGGAAGAGTGGAAAGGGGGGAGTTATTTAAAAGGTTAATATCTAATTTCAATTTCCCTCCAGCAAATATAAGCAGCATCCTGCAGTGCTGTTTTAATTTAAGCTTTTTAGTTTTGAGATCTATTAAACTGAATTTGTCTCTGTTTAAGAAACAGCCTAAGGGAGAATCATTAGAAATACAGAGGTATATTGTCCCATTTTGCCACAAGTCTTAGATTTTTCTAGATTCTATAGCACCTCATCATCCCAGGCATCCCTGGGGAGGAAGAGAGAGGTGACAGTAGTTCCCTGATTAAGGGATCTTCTATAAAAGACAGGAATTCCCAGTCTGGGCATCCCCAGTCAGAGAATTCTGCTCTCCCCCCACCAGTTTCTTGCCCTATCTGGGTTGTGCACAACTAATCTGATTTCAAACTTTTCTTACCTGGTTTATCTTTTGAGCCAGATATCTTTGCTAGCCCACTTCTATTTTGTTTTCTATGAGTGTCTCTTTTGGGGAATTTATCCAATTGGGAGCAGGAGTAATCAAGCTGAGTCCAAGGACCACAACACTCCAGAGTGCCTGCCCAAGAATTCAGTATGGGAGAGATCCCTCATGAACAGGAATTATCCTGAACGAGTCCCCAAAACTGTGTGGTACAGCAACTCTTCTTCAAATTAAAACCAGAGTCAAGGTAAAAAACAAAAAAGGATTTATTACAATCTCATGAGAAAAGGCAACTCCCAACAGATGTCAGTAGAGTAGTGCAAAGTGTAAACTAGAAAACACAAAATTATATAGACCCTAACCAGAAACTCCCAATCCTCCCCTTCTGAGTTTTTCTCCCATTGGCTGAGGAGTTCTACTTTTCAGAGCCCAGGGAAAAAAAAAAACACTAGTCAACAACAACACACTCTTTATGTATTAGGCACTTGAATAATGAAAAGTGGGGAAGGAAATGTTTAAGATAATCAAGCACATGCAGTTTTTAGCTATAACTCAACTTGCTTCGACAAATTCTCAAGTCGCAATTAGGGCATAGATCAAGACCGCATTCTTATGAAAGATCTTTGCTCAATTTATTCCATTTACAAGTACAGCATAATTCTCTCCTTAGCTGGTCCACAGGTGGCCCACAGTCATCGGAATACAATAAGTGCTTGAGTCCTCAGTATACCTAGTACAGGTGGTTGAGGTGAAATTAAGACACTTGTGAACAGTAGCTCTACCAGTGTTTTGTGTTAAGATCATGGCTCCACGTCTGAGATGTAAACAAGGCCATCATAGTTCCCACTGACAGTTTCTGTAATAGAGTTGCTGAGATATGTGAGGGAGAGATCTTTTATGGCAAGGAACAAGGAGTTAGAATCTAGTTGTTGGCAAGAGGGTGGCTAATACAAATGGGGAGGCATCTAGGGTGGAGACCGTGACCCTTTGCAAAGGTGCATCAGATCACATGATGTAGTCTGAGGATGCCCACAGCACACATCAAAATCTTGGATACTCCTGCTGCCTATGGAGGTTCCTAACCTAACCAAGAAGTTACCCCCACACTGGAGGGAGCCTCCAAAGTGGGGCAAAAACACCTGGAGAAAGTGCACTAGTTGTGGGGCCCTTACTCTTTGGATGTGTTGTTCAAAGGCACTGAAAAATGGTCAAGTAGTTTGAAAGCAATTCACTTAGAAAAAATGGAAAGTAATGGGAGAAATTCAAAGAGATAAAAAAAGGACACAGACAAGTCCCCCTTTCTCCAAGGATAACCTTTCCAGTGCTCCAGAGGTTCTGGAGAATAGCAGTTTCAGGTCTCCTCTGAGTCAGGAAGCTCTGGAGAAGCAGAGGTAACAAGAGCAGCAGGTTGGAGTCTGGAAATGTGAGTCCCGCTGGAAAGCCTCTGAGGTTAACAGCAGGGGATGGCTAAAATGACCTCATATGGCCCTTTCCATTTGGTGCCCAGTGGGTAAGCCAAGATTCCAAGTATCCTTGATCCCCTGCATTTACTGGAGTGACAGTCTGGGGATGAACACCTGCTGGTTTGGGGAGATGTTCACATATTCAGAAAGGGCCTTCAGGGCTCTGCCAAGCTGTGGGACAAAGTGAGTGACCAGATGCTGTTCTGAATCTACAGAATGTCAGAGAGGAAGCATGGCCGCTCATGAGAAAGGTCAAAAGGGGCTGAGCTCAAGTGTTCTCCCCAGGGGCACTGCAGACAGTTTTATTTTACCCCCCTTTCCCATGTCTGCAGGCACAGCTTAGGGAGGACTCCCTGGAGAAGAGGATTCATTTTCTGACCCTTTCCCCCAAGACTGAGGATGCCAGATAATTACTCTAAGGTGGCTCAGTCAGAGTTTGGATTATCTGTGAAGGGAAGGCTGGACTAGTGTCACTGTGCAAAGAGTTAGATGGCCACAGTAAGGTAAAATCTCTTTTAGTGATATCTTTGTTACCTCCTGGACTTGTTCAGTCAATTGGAACAGGTTTCAACAAAATCCAAAAGTCGTTTTAACGCCCTGCAATGGGACCTATGAGTGAAGACTCCCTGCCAGGGAAGTAAGCTTCCCCTGAGCAGGTCCTCCCAGAAGGGACACATATAGGAAAGCTTGACAAGCCTCATTATTGCTAGTTTGTGTCCAGAGTAGAGGTCTAACATAAGAGAAGGGACCTGTCTTTCCCAAGTGAATAGCTTGGTGTAGCCAAAGACAATGGAACCCTCAGGATTGGAAACTGGCCAGAGGGGGTTGAAATCAGAGAAGAATATATGCCCTTTATCATGGGTCTGTTCCTGGGAACGATAAGGTGTTCAAGAGTGGGGGAACGGGGAAGCAGACTGTTAAAGAGCCATTGTGCAGCCGCTCAGGTAACCAATTCTGCAAGCTTGTTAGCTCTGGCATATAAGTGCCCGTTCTGATGTCCTTCCCAAACATTAAAGCTCTGGGTTCAGGAACAGTTTGCAGGCAATGGAGAATTTTCCATGCATACTTCGTGGAGGATGTTTTGTCAGAGTGTCATGAACATGTCAAACATGAAAGACATATTTGTCAGTATCGAAGTTCCCTCTTAATTCCTCCATTTAAAAGCTTTGATGAAGGCAGAGTTTGGCCAGATGAGCAGAGGTCCCAGAGAGAAGCAGTTTAGTCTCCAAAAAAAAATGTGTCATTTACCTTTCTGTCCCAAATTTTAAAAAACTGAACCCATCAGTAAACCACCATTCCCCATCTGGGTTTTGGAGAGGAGCATCTCTCAGGGCAGGTCAACTAGAGTGGACTGAATCTAGTTTCCTCACAACTATGAATAATGTCACTGGACTAAGTAGTGCCAGGAAACAAGATGGCAGAGTGGAAAGAACACACCCAGAGAGTTAAATTGGGAGGATCTAACAAGAGGGCCTGATATTTAGTTAGCCTTCTGCTAGCCAGCAACAGAGGGCCTTTAGCTTCTAGAATGCGCTGGATCCAGTGGGAAGCTGTTTAAACGGGTTTTTAATTATTGGTGAAAATGCTTTTAACTATTGTCCAAAATTCCCAAAGTTTTCTCCAACAGTTGAGTCTGGGGAATTTATGGCCCTATAGCTGACTTCCACAGGAACTTCTGAAAGTCTGGGAAAAGCCTAACTAATAAAATGCATGTTGAAGACAATGGCCCCTTCAGAAGAAGTGGGATCCAGATTAGTTTATAAACTTTACTTTCAAATTAAAAAAAAAAAATTAGAAAACTAAAAATGTTGTCCCATCCTATCAGATCAGAGAGATTAAAAATATGTAACAAATTTCCTTTTCAAGAAAGTATATCTAATAATAGAAGACCTTGTATTCATAACTGTCTTTTTGCTTTCTTTTAGGATTTCTTTTGTACTCTTCTTTGCATTTTTTACTTCCTTTTTTTCCCATTTCCTCCCCACTATATAGCCAATGCACATTTCAGTTTAGCACAGATGTATTGATGTATATATATATGCATATATATACATCTGGACACACATATGCTTACCCAAACATGGATATATACATAAAATGCATATATATATATTACACACACATAGAAACAAATGTTTTTTCATAGACAATTTTATATGGCTGAGATATTATGTAGATTTCTTTCGACTGAATCTTTTGTAAATTTGACATTGAGAAAAATTGAGTAATCAATAAATACTTCTGATCCTCATTGTGTATATATCTTCATTTCCTATTTGTGGGACAGCAACAATTCTTATCCAAATTGAAATCAGACTCGAGGTAAAAAAGCAAAAAGGATTTATTAGAATCTTACTAGAAAGGGCAACTCCCAACAAAGTGTCATCAGCAAAGCACAAGCTGCAAAACACAGGATTAAATAGACCCTAACACAGAAAGCCCTCTCCCCCCAACCCTTTCCTGGCCCTTCTTCCCAAAGACTGGGAGTCCAGGCTCCCATTCTAAACACGTAAATCTACCCTAGAAACAAAATATATTATCCAAGGACACACTTATTTACCATATAACAATGCTAATGTGACAAAATAAAATAGATGGTGGGGAACAAAAGGAGAATGTATGTTTCTGAGATAAGTGAACAGCTGCAGCCTTTGGGTATAGCACAACTTGTTGTTGCAAAGTTTCGAGATATAATTAAGAGTATAGGTCAGGGGTACATCCTTATGAGAGGTCTTCAACCTATCCCATTCAGTCCTTCCTTTTATTAACCTTTGAAGGCCTGTCACACCATTCTTGATACTTTTGCTCAACCACCTCGTACTCTGTCTCCAATCCCCCTGGTTCTAGTCTGCTAACCAATCCAGTGATTTATTCTGATCATCACCTGGACCTAATGAGTTTTTTCAGCATATAAATTGGAATACTGTATCCCCAACTCCCATCGGGGTGCACCTATCACCCAACCATTTGCATCCACAGTCACTGGAAGAGGTAATCCTTCACAAATCAACATGCCTATCACACAAGTCAACAATAGAAATGCTAAAAGAAACAGACAGATGTATTCATCTGACAACAGATGGATGACTAGGCCAAATACTCATTTACCTACTTATTGAGGATATAATGGCCACATATGAAAACTGCAACTTCTTACATCTAGTGATTATTTGCTCCCATTAAAGAAATTTGCACTGAGAGGAAAAAGCAAGGACATGATTACAATAGCATCAGCACTGACCCTACAGGCTGCAACTTGAGAGCTACATACACAACAGGAAAAACCATCCCTGCCTCAGTTTGACTTTAAGCAATTGTCAGTTTTTTACCTTATAGCCAGATTCAGGAGTAATCAGGTGGGTTCTTATTTAAAGAATCACCATTGGGAAACTGAGTCAGAAGGATCCCACCTTAAGCAGAGGCCAAGGTTGTCCTCCCAGCTCTTGCCCAGATATTAACCTCCACCTGTAACAATTCAGGACCACATTCCTCTGAGTAGCTTGTGGCATATTCCCTTTTAGATGGTGGGTTACTGATTTAAAGATCCATCAGACAATATATACCTGAATTCAGAACTCCAAATAATAACAGCTACAGCCCCAAGAGATTTTCTCTCAAATAGCAAGGCTCTTTTATCAAAGCTTCAAGTGAATTTAACTCTCAAGGATCACATATCCTAACTGTAATCCATTCAACATGTAAAGGACTGCTTGCCATCTGGGGGAAGGGGTGGAGGGAGGGAGGGGAAAAATCGCAACAGAAGTGAATGCAAGGGATAATGCTATAAAAAAATTACCCTGGCATGCGTTCTATCAATAAAAAGTTATTTAAAAAAAAAAAAAAAAAAAGGATCACATATCCTAAATAAGTGTTGTCTATAATCTTATATTGATAAAAGAGATTCATCCTAGAAATTTCACGGCTTATCTTCATATCTAAGTAGATGGGTTTTAAATTCAACATTACACAAATCATTTTACTTTAAAATGCTCAATAATCAATCTATATCAAAACATGCTCAGGTATTAACCATGTTCAAAAAGATAAAGATCACTGTTCAGAATCTTCCTAAACAATGGGAGCAGCTTTAAGATGACTCAGTACAAGCAATTAAAACTCACATAGGATATAAAATATACTGTCCTAATTTTACATTAAAGAACCCTATCAGAATTAACAATAATTTCTTCATCCAAAAATGTTAATTCAACTTCCTCCAATTGAGGAGTCCCCATAAACTGTTCTGAAAATATAACATCAATATTGTTAAAATTTCCCTCCTATCAAAACATTCCTAATTGCATTGGTGCAAAGTCAATTTTATAAGTTTATTTTTTATTTTTTTAGAGGTTATATATTGTCCTTAACAGTCCATTCTTGATATTTCTCCACAGGTTCTTTAACCCTAGTGTAATGAATTCATCGCTTCTCAGTCTTTAGATATCAGTCTTGATCCTGGAACTACAAACTCCACAGGTGTAGTCTGGGAGCCCTTGCTTCTTAAGGGCTGAAAAGGATAAGGGCATTGCCAGTATATAATTCCTTAAAAACTTATCCTTTATTTCAAAAGAGTATATCCCTTTTCCATCCCAAATAAAGTATAAACCAAGCAGCATCTCATATAGAGAAATCCCAGATCACTTCGGGGGGGGGGGGGGGGGGGTAATTCTTTAAGAAAGCAATAGGCCAACATGTAGTCCAAGGCAATTTAGTCTCTAATATAATAATTCATTTAAGAATATGATTCATTCTTTCCACTTTCCCTGTTGATGGTAGAAGCCCAATTGTATGGAGTTGCCACTCAAGTTTGCAACTCTTCCCCATTTTTTGAAAATACAATCTTAGAAGTAATGTTACATTATCATAATACAACAGTCTTTACCAATTCAAACTTAGATACAATTTATTCCAATGTTATTCCACTAATACTTCTTAAGGCAAATTGAGCTCAGGGAAAAGCTTCCATTCAATCTTATTAAATGGTCCACTATAACCAGTAAATATCTCAGCTTTCCTACTAGTTTTTTTTTTAATTACTCTTTTAAAGATTTTTTTAATTTTATAATTTTTTTTATTTTAATTTTATTTTAATAAAATCTAATGCGCATATTCTGGAGTCAGGTTGCCTGCCTTTAGAGGGACACCACAATATCCTCTTTAGACATATTACACACACAGCTTTCAGATATTTATTTTGCAATTACACATATCCCTATAGGTCAGGTTTTCTTGCTCTGATGACACTGGGCCAGGCCTGGGACCAAGCTCCACTGGCGGGAACTGCAGGTTGGATTCCCATCCCTGTATGAAAAACCTTTTCTGCTGACCTTCCAGTTGACTTCAGCTAGAAAATGTTCTATTCAGCTTTTTGAGTATTCTGATGCTCTAAAATCTGTTCAGAGTCATCACCCAAAGAAATTTGGAGTGGCCTAGGAGAGAGGTCGGGCCAGTTCCAGTTTTTACTCCCTCATCTTGGTTCAGCATTTCAAATTTTCTTTGCGTGAGCAACCCCAATTAGTTTCCTAATAAAAAAAGATACCATATGTCCTAGTCATGGTTTTATTTAACATTCTCTTCTCATCAGGTAATTACCAATATCCTTCAGAGTTTTTTTAATTTTTCAAATATTTCCTAATCCTTTTCTTTCTTTTCTGAACCAGGAAAGGATTTAAGTACCTGCAAAAGTAGGCTGTTTGCTGCTAGAGTTTTTAAAGTAATAGCATCCTTCTTACTATTTCCCTCAAAGGCCCAAAACTCTTACATGCTTCATTCACATTGTTCCCTTTTTATTTTTTTCTTATTATGATCTAATACTTTCCTGCTTTAGTCTACTTATTTTTTAAACCATTATGATAGATATATTTTCTTTTCTTCTCTATCCTATTCATACCTGCAACAAAAAGTGTGGGGCTTAGTTAAGAGATTCAAAATCTTCAATCTTTTAAAATTGCTTTCCCAACTAATCTTTCTTGCTTTCTTGTTTTTAAGCCATCTTTTAAGGGAGAAAGCAAGATAAAACTTAAGATTCAGAATATAGGTAATATCTAAATAACATTGGACCTAATTTCACAAAATTTATATCACATGTCCAATAAAATGTTAACACATGGATTATATACCATTTTTACAAATTGCCCAATATGCAATTTATTTTTGCTGAGGCAATTCAGGTTAAGTGACTTGCCCAAGATCCCATAGCTAGGAATTGTCAAATGTCTGAGACCAGATTTGAACTCAGGTCCTTCTGACTTCAGGACTGGTGCTCTTTCCACTGCACCACCTAGCTGCTCTGCAATGTGATTTCATTAAGTTACCAGAGAACTTTTGTTTTAATACCCAATTTTTTACTTAAAATAAACTCAAATGCAATTCAAATTTCTAGTAATACTTCAATATCAATGTACACATATTTCTAAAATCTTATTCCCAAATGCATCAATTGAAAGTAATTCTAATCATATAATATCTAAATTTAAAAACAAATTCAGGTCACATTTTTGGGAAAAAAACTTCCCCCTCAAAAGTTTCATCATCTTGAGATTCCCATTTTTTTAAATTTTGATGTCCAGGGAGAGTAATCAGAACCAAGGGGGAAAACTATGGGAGAGAACAAAAAAGACGTGAACATAACTTTGTTGATTTACTTCAATCTCCAAAATTCTTTTTCTGAATGCAGATGGCATTTGCTGTCCAAAGGTTATTGGGATTGCCTTGAATAACTGAGATGATATAGTTGATTATAGCACATTCTTGCTGTGATTGTGTATAGTAGATTCCTGGTTCAGTTTGTTTTGTTGAGCATCAGTTCATATAAATCTTTTCTGGTCTTTCTAAAATCCACTTATTTTTTATTACCTTCACATACCACAGCTTATTCAGCCATTGATGAACATCTATTTTCCAATTCTTTACCACAAAAAGAGCTGCTCCAAATATGTAGGTCCTTTTCCCTCTTTTATGATTTCCCTGAGATACAGAGCCAGTAGTAGTACTACAGGGTGAATGAATATGAGTTTGATAGTCCTTTGGGCATAGTTCCAGATTGCTCTCCAGAATGGTTGGATCATTTCACAATTCCAACAATACATTAGTATCCCAGTCTTTCCACATCCTCTCCAACATTTTTCTTTTCTTGTCATCTTAGCCAATGTGAGTGGTGTGAGGTGATATCTCAAGAGTTGTTTTAATGTAATCAAAGTTGTCCATTTTGCCTTTCATAATGTTCTCTAGTTCTTTAGTCATAAATTCCTGCCTTCTGCAAAGATTTGATAGGTAAATTAAACTTGCTCTCATTTATAGTATCCTTTATCCCCAAATCATATATTCATTTTGACCTTATTTTATTCAGTATGGGGTGTGATTTGTAAGTCTATGCTGAGTTTCTGACATATTTGCAGTTTTCCCAACAATTTTTGTCAAATACTGAGTTCTTATTTCAAAAGATGGAGTTTGGAGGTTAATCAAATATTAAATTAAGTAGGCCCTGGTTATTGTGTCATATGTATCTGATCTACTCCACTGATCCACCCCTTTTCTTCTTAGCCAATATCAAATGGTTTTGATAACTGCTGCCTTATATTAGATTTAGTACTGCTAAGCCACCATCCTTGGTATTTTTTTTCATTAATGTCCTTGATATTCTTGCCCTTTTGTTCTTCCAGATGAATTTTGTTATTTTTCTAGTTCTTTAAACAAATTTTTGACAGTTTGATTGGTATGGCACTGAACAAGAAGATTTGTCATTTTTATTGTATTAGATCAGCCTATCCATGAGCAGTTGATATTTTGTGTTTTGTAATTGTCTTCATATAATTCTTGTGTTTCTCTTGGCAGGGAGACACCCAAATATTATTTTTATATTATATTTTTATTCAATCTGCTATTTGCTTCTATTTTATAGGAGAGTTCATCCCATTTACATTGTTATTGTTGAGTCTGTATTTCCCTCCATCCTATTTTCTCCCCTGTATTTTTTTGTTCTCTTTTCTCACCCTGGCCTTAGTACTGGGGCTTTTTTTTTTTTTTACCCACCCTACTCCCTACCTTATCTCCTTATCATCCCTCACCCTTCTCTTAATAGCAGTTTTTTAACCTCCACTTCTCTCTTCTTCCAGTACAGACCTTTTTCCATTTCTTAATGTCTTTTTCTTTGATATTACATCAGAGTCCATTCACAACCACACACTCTGTGATGCCTCCCTGTGTCTGCCCATATTGGCATATTCCAGGCTCTTCTATCACTTCTTATAAAAGCTGCCAGATCCTGGGTCTGTTGTTCCTTGACATTTGCATTGTTTTCATGTTCCAGCTTACAGTATTTTTTCCTTGAGTAGTTTTGGAGTTTTGCAACAATGTACCTTGGGGATTTCCTTGTGGGATTTCTTTCTGAAGGGGATCAATGAATTCTTTCAATAAGTATTTCCCCCACTGTTTCTAGATTATTGGAGTAGTTTTCCTTAATGATCTCTTGAAAAATATTGTCCAGATTTTTTTTGATCATGACCTTGAGGTAGACCAATAATTTTTAAATCATCTCTTCTGGATCTATTTTCCATGTTGGCTATTTTTCAAATGAGGTATTTCACATTTTCTTCCATTTTCAACTGATTCTTCATGCCTTAAGTCATTAGCATCTATTTGCCCTATTTAGTTTTTGATGTATGATTTTTCTTCAGTTGTCTTTTGAATCTCATTTTTCAAGTGGTTAATTCTACTTTTGAAGGTATTTTTAAGGTTTTGAAGATTTTCAGTAGATTCTTGTTCTGCATTTGGTCAATTGTATTTTTAAGGAATTGCCTTCCTTTTGAGTCTTTCTTGCATATCTCTTATTTTTTCTTCTATTTGCCTTTTTAAAATTTTTATAAACACTTCCAAGAAGCCTTTTTGGACTTGAGAACAATTCTTATCTGTTGGAATCATTACTAACTGCTAGAGAACTTCTAAATTTAGTTCTCTATACCATTAATTTTTTAATCTTTGATAAAGATGCACTGGCTCCAGCAGACAGGTTTTATAACCCACCAGAAGAGCAGTGTCCAGTGTGAGCAGCTCCACTATCTTTAGATAATCGCCAGGTGATGTGGAGAGATCCAGAAAGTGGTGAATGGAAGGGACCAGATAGGCTAACTGCTTGGGGGAGAGGATTTGCTTGCATTTCTACATGTGGAGAAGGAATCAGATGGGTGCCGACAAGCCGCATTTGCCTTGTCCATCACAGAGAGATGGAGCAGACCCTTGAAACAAAGGAGAAGACTCAAGAAATATCGGGTGGTTCTGTTGCTGATTGTGCTCACCATTGAAAGAGCATAGCTGACAAGGAGACTGTTAAAAAGACTTTTAAAATCTTCAGGAATCATTGGATTTCCTAACACAAGATGAAACTGTTTTAGTTCTTGAAAAACCAGCGAGAATCATTGGATTCCTTAAGATGAAAAATTGTTGATGAGACTTTTGCAGTACTTCAGGGCTTACAGGAACTATTGGATTCCTGGCACATGAACTAATGGACAATGGATTCCTTATGGACTATTTCTAGGACTTATGGACATGTGTAAATTTTCAGGTTGATTCATGTTGTTACATTACTACTAGCCTGTGATATATTGCTATGTGCTTATGTAAATTATGTATAATGCCTCCCATATTGATGGATTTATGTATACCTCTTCAGAAACCCACTAATCTGATTAGATTTCCTATTTCCTTTGGTGGTTTCATCTAACAAAAGAAAGGGAGAGATGTTGGAATCCTTACTGCTAACTAATTAGAGTTGATCTAATCTTACAAGATGATTTTGGCCAGAACCTGAAACAAGGTACTAAGTAGAACTAATTAATACAAGGCTTGTGTTCACACCTTTACTCATTGGAGTTCACAAGTATGCCAGCTTCACAAAGTAAACTTTCTAACTTCAAGGGAGTTCACACCTCCCTTAAAGCTCTTTGGGCCAGAGAGCACTATGGGAGAAAACCCATAATCCCATTCTCTCAGAAGATTCACATATAAGGCGAGAGAGCCATTCCAGAATACATTTTTTCCTCTTGGCTGGCTGGTCGCAGAGGAGAGTTCAGCTGGACTCGAGAGGAGCGACTCTGGTACAGAGAGTACTTTGACGGATTTCAGCGGAATTATGCCAGAAGCCCTCTTTCCGAGGCAAAGCAGAATATATTCCACTTGGCTGGCTGGTGGCAGACGAAGAGTTTTCAGAGGATAAAGCTATGAGTGGAGAGTTCAGTGGACAACCAGATTCATCTTCATCTCACACCATTGTAGCTGGTGGCTGGGCTCCTGCACGCCCCCCACTGAGACCAAGCTGGTCTGAAAGACTCTCCAGAAAGCTAGCCGAGCCCCAAGTGAAGGAGACAAGAGATTCATTCCATCTCTGTGTTGGTTGGAGGCTGAAGAAAGCAGAAGCAGAGGCTGAAGGGCAAAACCTTTGGATTTGGAGATATCCGGAGGGCTCTAAGCTAAACCGGCTGTGTTTTGAGGAGAACAAGAACTCCAACATTTGAACTCATAACACTTATCACTCTTTGAGATTACCTCTGTGGATATTTTGTCCTCATTTGAGTTGGTGTTTGGGTCTTCCCTGTCACCATAGTAGTTTTCTATGGTCAAAGTTCTTTTCTGTCCCTTTAGTTTCTTTCCTTTTCTTTTTGTATTTCCTCTTTTTTTTTACTTTTATGTACAAATTCTGCTCTTGTTAAGGAGGCAAAGGGGACAGTGTCCCAAATTTCAAGTGCAGCTCTGAACCTTGACTTTGAGCACAGGGGCTCTTGTGTTTGCAGAGGTGGCTTTGCCTGCTCTTTTCAGGAAACACCTTGGTTTCTCAGAATTTGCCTTCTGAGCTGGGACTGGAAACTGCCCCACCGATCTGCTTCTCCACTGACCAAGGACTGATAATCTGCTGTGATTATGACCTTCTCACTGCTTTCCCAGAGTCTGTCTGAATGGGACTGAATATCCCTTTCACCCCAGTGAGACTAACTTTTCTTGAAGTTTTTCCCATTTATCTCAAGCTGGAAAGTGTCATTCTGTCAGACTCTGTTCAAAGGCTTGGTTTCATGTGGATTTTGAGGGAAACTGGGAGAGTCCAAGGAGCTTCCTGGTTTCACTCTGACATCTTGGTTGCACCCCCAGAAGTCAATTCCCAAAATCTTTACAATAGCTCTGATCGCCTGGCCAAAACGTGTACTCTTCCTTAAACCTTTGTGATAGGGAAGGAGGAAAGGTTTTATTTCCCTACACTTCCCAAGTCACATAGAGATAAGGCCACACTTTTTCAAGGCAAATACTTTTAAATCTTAAATAGCCAGATCTTTTGTAATTCAGCTGAGACATAGAAGGCAAATCAGAGGCTCTCTTTCTCTTTCGATCACACACACACACACACACACACACACATACACACAATGCTTTTAAATAGTTGTTGTTCAATTTTCCTCCAAAGAAGGTCATGAGGAGAGGAAATAGATGGCAGTTCTAAATCAATCAAGCTCCTGTTCTCAGCTCCAGCTTGGGGCGGAGTCAAGTAGGGGAGTTCTCCAAGGAAAAGTACTCTATGGACTCAAACTGCTTAGAGTTTCCTCCACCACCACCAGTTTTTCATTTGCCTGGATGGTGTGCACAATTGCACAATTTATCTCAAACTTTTCCCCACAGGCTTATCTCCTGAGCCAAATTAATCTTATATTTTTGCTGTCCCCTTTAAGAGTTTTGCTTACTTTCATTTTTACTTTTTCCAAGTGTGTGGAAAGGTGAAGAACTTACAGATTAAGCACATAATTATCAGAGACTGTTAACTAAAGTAGATCAGGCCTATAGGCCCTAGTCACATGATTTTTTAGATAAGCCCTGGACTGCATTTCATTGTCCAAAGAGGGGCTTATGTGGCGGAAGCTGTATATCACCTTGTCTACTGCATTCCACTGACCAAATAAGGGGATAAAGTTTTATGTGACCAATCACAACATATAGAGGGTGGGATTTTGGAAGTTCTTTGTCTGAAATGTAAAAAAGCTGTGAACATTTTCAAGGCTCTCGCTCTCTCCTGCTTGAATTTGACTCATAGACCAGGATTGGGTCTCGAGATTCTAAAAATTAATTCTGCTTTCTATGAGTGATCTCTGTAGTAGTCACTTTGGGTAGGTCTTTTTGTCCCAAACAAAAGTGTCTCTCAGTAACTGATCCAACTGGGAGTTCCCAAACTGCATCCAAAAACTACCATAGAACTCTCCAGAAAGTGCCTACTCAATGATTTGGTATGGGAGAGAATACTCACGAACAGGAAATATCCAGGAATGAGATCCCAAAGTTGTGTAAGATAGCACCGTTTACTCAAAGTAAAATCAGAGACTCTTAAAGTAAAAAGCAAAAAAGTATTTATTATTATCTCTCAAGAAAGGGCAGCTACCAATGACAGCAATGTTGCTATAAGAGTACAAAACACAATATGCAAACATAGGATTATAAAGACCATAATTTAGAAACCCTTATCCCCTTCTGATCTTTTCTCCCATTGACTGAGGGAGTCCAGACTTACATCCTTATAGGAAAATCTACCCAGACACTAACATCTACCCAAAGGCAAAGAATACTAGGCAATGAAACACACTTTACCATATTAGCTACTTAATGCTAATTGTGAGGAAAGGGATAGGGGTAATAAGAAGGAAATGTAAGCAAACACCTATGGCTTTTGGCTGTAGCACAAAATATATAATTAGGGTATAGAAGGAGGAAATATTCTTAGGAAAGGTCTTAATTTATACCATATGATCTTTCTTATTTATCAACCTACAAAGACTTCTCACACCATTCTTGATACATTTCCTCAACCATCTTGTCCTTAGTCACCAATCCCTCTGGGCCTAGGAGATGGAAACAATGCTTCTTCCTCTGTCTTCAATGGGGGAACAGCTAAAATACCATTTACATCTTGAGAGAAATAAACCTTCTCCTCTAGACACTGGGGAGATGACACAAACCACCTGAGACTTAGTACATACAAAACAGATTTCCATTCTTATTCCTAATAAGCTCCTATTCTCTTAAGTAAACAGCCTGTAAGGTCTTAAAGAGAACTGGGCCTGGGAGTCAGGATGACCAGAGTTTAAATTCAGTCTCAGACATAGCTTAGGGACCCTGAGGCAAAGTCATTTAACCTGTTTGCCTCAGTTTCCTGACAGGATTATTGTAAGGATTAAATGACATAGTATGTTATAAAGGGCATTTAGCACAGTGCAGAGAAACAGAAGAGGCATTTCCTCTTATTTTCTCCCTTCCTTGTTTGAATCGAGACTACCTCTAGATCCTAATTGCTTAGAGCTTCCAAGCAATCCCACTCCCATCCCCAGTTTGTGGATAAAGCTGAATCATGGGAGAATTGTGCATCTCCATGGCCTGAGAGGAAATGGAGCAGATTGGCATCAAAATTCTTTTCCTTTTTCTGACAATTGACCTTCTAGTGGAGCTTATCTGGCCTTTCTTCAAACCACATTTTAAATTGATAAAATTCTCTGCAATCTCACATATGTGTATATATATAGCTTTTTTTTTAATTGGAGATGGTGGGCACAGTTGTTCATTCTACCTGTAGATATGAAATGTAGGTATGGAAAATCTATTACAGCAATTGGGTAGCCAATATATCATTTTTTTTCTTAAGAGAGCTGGTTTGCTTCAAGGCACTGAAAGGATTAAGAAGTCTTACCCAGAGAAGAACTATAGATTAGGACTTTCAAGTCCCTCATGCTGGACCTTCCAGCCCACACTTTTAGTCACTTCTTTGATCTTGTCCCTTGTGGATTTGAGAATACAAATAGCAGAGAACTTTTAGCAGAAAGAAGTAGCAGGGATGGAAGCCAATGAACTAATGAGACTGACAGGTCCATAGGATGTTGTGAAATCAAAGAATACTGGAACTACACTAAAATTTTGTGATTTGGGCAGTCTGAAGAAGGTAGCTTCTTCATTAAGAAAAGGCCATTTGAAACCACAGCCAATGAATGAACTTTCCCTTTTGAGATTCATCCTTTTACTTACACTTTGCTATAATGTTTCTTCCCTCCATTTCTTCTGTTCTTATACAATAGAGTTTCTCAGTTGCTCTCTTCCATTACTTTTAATGATGAGGAGAGAGGCAAAATGGGATAGAGAAAGGAGGAAATAGGAAAAGTGACCTGAAATCGTTGATCAATTTAATCAATTATGTTGAGGCTGGCTGTACTGGAAAAACATACTATACATTGAAAAGCAATGACCAGACTATGCCAAATTAGCTATTAGGACCTTTGGGGGTCCTTTAGTTTGGAGGATGGGTTAGTTATAGTAATAAGAGTTCTTAGTAATTATTTGTTGAGATCCTTTACCTCCAGGAAATCTTCAACTTTCTACATGGTGAAAAGTAATAGGATATTTCCGAAGGGTGTGAATCAATCAACAAATATTTAGTATACTTGCTTTTGTATCAGTTACTGTACTAAATGATGAAGATACAAAAAATTCATTCTAACAGGGAGGACACAAATACAAAACTAGAACAAACCAGATAAATGCAGAGTTTATAAAAATAAGATCAGAAGGCTTAATCCTAATGGAACAATGTGGCTATCAGAATAGCTTAGGAGAGAGGTGTAAAGGGGCTCGAGGTTGTTAGCTATGGGAGTGAAGTGAAGACAACCTCTGGCAGAGCAGAGTTATAGAAGAATTAAAATATGCATATATCTAAAGGGATGAAATGTAGGCTAAGTAAGAGAGAAGAGTTGTGGACGACTGAGACTGCAAAGCTGAGCGAATGGAATAGGGAATTTCAGACAAGGAAAGAGTTTGGGGGACAAGGAACAAATTGTGTTTGGGATACAGAGCTTCAGTTGAAAATTGGGCATCTGGGTCAAAATGTCCAACAGACATTATGTGGGAATTAGGACATAGAGTTCAAGAGAGATTAAGGCAGAATCAATACACCTGAGAGTGGTTTGCATAGAGATGACAATAGGATGTCAGGGAAATTGATGAGATCACTAAGTAGGAACATATAGATTCTTGAGGGGGCCACCAACTGGATCCATGACATGAATAACCATCCAGCCAACGAAACTAAATGGCAATCAAGTCACATAAGTCATTAAAGAATCTAGGGAGAGAAAAATCATGAAAATTCTGAAAGAGAAGAAAAGGTAGTTAGTTACTTCCCAAAAATGCTTCCAGAGAGATCCTGAATAATTAGGATTTTTTAAAAATGATATATTCCAGTTTTATACTTTAGATGTTATTAATCATATTTCATTTCAATTAGTAAAACTCATCTAAATGATAAGGCAGAAACCAGATTGCAGAGAGTTTAGAAGAAAGAGTAAGTGGAGGTCAGCCAGTCAATAAACATTTATTCTCTACAGTGGATCAAGCTCTGGAATAAGCACTGGGGGACACAAACAAAGGCCCAAATCAGGACATGACCTAGAGGAGTTCTCAGGCTAAGGGGGTGACTCCAGGCAAACAACTCTGTACAAATAAATGGTTTACAAGAAAAATTGGAAGTAACAAAGTTGTCTGTTGGGCTTCCTATAAATTGAAATGAGGGATAACCATATGTAAAAGTAAGTTTAAAAGGGTCCCAAGGGTCCAAGGTCTACTGCAAAGGCGACTCTGAGCAGATCTCTGCTCTCTGTTCTGCTGCTGACTTTCTCACCCACATCTTATTCCTGATTCCTTCCCCTTGGCTCATATGTTCCCTTCTTCATCCACAGACTTGGTCCCATTGACTCAAAAAAAGGCCAAGTAAGTACTGTTCCCAAGTCCCTCTCACCGGATTTCACCATGGTGGGAAAAAGACCCCCTGAATATTACTGAGCAGGAAAAAGACCCCCTCAATACTCAACTGTCAGGCTTTATTTATTTCCTGGTCACTGCCTCAAAGGAAGGAACTTGTGCCCTCCTTATGGCGCAAACACCTGGCCTTGCCTGTGCAGCCCCTAACGCTGGATGTGGCCAGAATCTTGGCTGAGCCATTACCTCCCCTTCAACCCAACGACTATCAGGAAACTACGCCAGCCTTCTCAACCGAATACTTTCTGGCAAAGAAAGGGCCTGGGCACCTTCCTGAGATTGTTCCGGCACTCCACTCAAAGGCATCAGACAGAAACTGGTGACCACCAGGCTCCATTTAGAGATTTCTTTAAGTGGTGAGAAAATTTAGAAGATGCATATGCTCTACCAGGCTGAGAAAGAACTCCATTTACAAATAGAAAGCCAGGTTCCACCAAGCTTTGGTCCCTGGGTCCCTGGTTCATTTAATCCACAATGCAAAAGACATTGGGCATCCTTTTTGGATACCATTTTGAAAATTAAAAATTGATCATGATTTTCAAAGATTTGTGCTTGTAACTTCAAAATCATGTGTCTCATTTCAAATGCTATTTTTTAAATTTTATGTAGAGAAAGAGGAATATAGAAAAGTCTGGATTTATTTTTCCTTTGTAAATATATTTTAATTGGGATTTACTTTTTTCAATCAACTAGATTGATTCCAGTGCTACTAGGAGCAATCACTGTTTTGAAGGTGAGCCTGGAATATTAGATTTTTAACAGAGTTGGCAAGCTGCCCATCCTTGGGTCCCTGATATTTCCACATCAACGGATAGATAACTGACTGAACATTTAGCCTAGGCCCCCATCGGTCTGGAGATTTAGCCTCAAACCCAGACCTCTCCAACTGTCACAGAGCAACTATGGGGGCAACAAAGCCTAGAAGCTGGCCTAAATACCAGAATATGTAAGACCTACAAAATCATTTATTAAGGCAACCACAGGCTTAGCTGAAAGTTAAGTATGTGTGGGATAGCCACCTTTACCTAAATTAAAATCACAGACTCTCAAGGTAAAAAGCATAAAGGATTTACTATGATCTCGGAGAAAGGGCAGCTTCCAACATCAGCAGTGGCAGTACAGGAGTACAAAGAACAAGCTGCAAAACCAGGATTATAAACCCCTACCCCTTTGGACCTTTTTTTCCCATTGGCTAGAAGTCCATGCTTATATAAAATATACTCAAATACTAGCCAATGACAAATCTCTTACTATAATGCTAATTGTGGTGAAAAAAGGAGCAGAGCTTAATGGGAGGGAAATGTCTGTGAACACCTGCAGTGTGTGACCATAGCATTATTAACAAATTATCATTAGGGTATAGGTCAGGCTACATTCTTAGGAGAGGTCCTCCCTCAGTTTATCCCATTCATGTCTCCTCTTATTAACTTTTGAAGACTTCTCCCACCATTCTTGAAATATTTCCTCAACCATCTCATCCTCAGTCCCCAATCTCTCTGGGCCTGGTTTGTCCTTTTTCTCTACTGGGGTCCATCCTCCAAGTCACATGGGGGGGGAGGGGGGCAAACAGGGAGTAGTATGACTCTACTTAAAAGTTATCAGCAGGACCCAAGGAACCTGTTTCCACAGCTGCCTCCAGACCAAGAGCACACCTGCACTGGCTACATTCTTTGCCTTTCCTTTTCATGACTTCTTGATAAAATAATTCAACTTTAAACAATCCCTTTCTGTCAGGTCCCTTTTCCCTTAATATTACCACCTTTTTCAAGTCTTATTCTGGGATAATTCCGACTATCTGCTGCCTTCATTCCATTCATGCTGCTGAAAAGCTGGAGAAAAATCATGAAACCGTGCTCACTGGTCTACTACAAGCTGATCTCATATAATTTCACCCTGGCAAGGCAGACTTTTGATCCCTCCTACATGAACTCATTACCCTATTCCCCATGGCAGTTTTTCTAAGCTTTTGCTTCTTTCTTCAAACTTGCCTCCTATTTTTCTGAGCAGCAGGAGGCCAGTCATTAAGAGCTTTCCTTTCTCTACCTCTCCTCACATCACAAGGATGCTTTCTGCCACTCTCATGTCTTTCATATCCCTCACATAAAGAACTTCACATGGTTCCCTTCTCCTGCCAAACAAACCTTTCTCTGTACACAAAGATCCCATCCTAACCCATCTCCTCCAGAATGTTACTTTCTCTACATTCATACTCTCTCTCTTTACTGACAAACATAGCCATGTCTCCCCATCCTTAATTGGAAGCCCTTGTTCCATCCTTCCCTGATAGCTATCATCTCTCCAGATCTTTCTCCTAAAGAAAGCCAACTAGAATCAATGCTTCCATTTCCTTGTCAGACCCAAAGGCCATTTCTCAGTCATTAAACTTCTTGAACTCTCTGCAAGTTCTAACACAGTCAAATACCCTCTTCTACATACTCTCTTCTAGGTACCTCTCTATGGCACTATAGAATACCATAAGTAGAATATCCATTCTAGTCTCCCTCTTTATTGGATCTGTGCCCAAGACATGCTCACTAAACATTTGTGTGTTCCCTGGGACTTTATTCTGGGGCCTCTTCTCTTCTGCCTTGGTATATCTTTTCACTTGGTGATCTCATCAACTCCAGTCAATTGAATGATCATCTCTAAACTGATGATTCTCAGATCTACTCATCCATCTCAACCCTCTCTCCTAACTCTCAGATCTCTGTTCCCAACTACCACCTCCCATCTCAAATGGGACTTACAATATATCATTGTAACATTTCTATCATATACACCCTTCTGGCATCTGGTATTATTACTAACCTGGAGAAAATACTCATCATGCCATGTAGCATTAATCTAGTGATCCAAGTTTCTTCTCTCTCCAGTCCTCTTTCCAGTGAGCTATCCAGTTAATCTTTCCAAAGCATATATATGTCACTTCCCCAACCCCCAACTCAATAAACTTCAGTGACTCCCTATCCCCTCTATTATCAAATATAAAATTTTGTGTAGCATTTAAAGCTCTTCACAAACTGCCCCCTCTCCTTTTCAACCTCCTTAACGCTTATTCCTTCCACTAATTATAGTATCTAGTAAAAGAGAACTTCCTGCTTTACAGTACTTCCCAAGGGCATAGGTCTAGGAAGTGACAGATATAGGACTATAGAATCTGTCAGATCACATTGCCCTTACAACCCTCAAGCCCACCAACCCAAGCCCCTCCTCACCAGATTCCTCTTTCTAGTTTTCTTTCCCCTTCCATTGGAAATCAACATACTTCTATGATTTAAAGACACTAGCCTTTTTGCTGCTTTTCAGATGAGATTCCTTCTCCTGTCTCTTGTGTATAAGGCACTGGCTGTGCCTCATGTTTGTAATTCTCTCCTTCCTTATTTCTGCCTCCTAACTTCCTTGACTTCCTTCAAATTCCAGCTGAAGTCTTTTATCAGAAGCCTTGACCTGTTACCACTTCATTTGAGTGCCCTTTTGCATGGATTATCTGCAATTGATCCTATAAACTAGAGGAAGAAAGGACCCAGGGAAATCATGGATGACAGACTTGAGTGGAAGGTCAAAGGGAATCTATTGTCACAATGAATATGACTATCCCTTTAAGAGGCTCATAAAGATGAAAAAGACAAGTATAGGAGTACCCCTGCCAAAAAGCTTGCTTTTCTCCTTCCACATTCAACATGAGATTTGTGAATGAACTCTCCTTCTATTGGGAGGGTTTCAGTATATAGTAAACTGCTGATTGGGTACTGAAAGAAGGTAAGAGAGGAAAAGAATAAACCTTTAATAATCACTTCCTCTGTACCATGCATGGCTCTAATTGCTTTACAAAGATTCCTCATTTGTTTCTCCCAACTGTAGTTCATTTTGAATTTGAGGAAGTGGAAGCAAATTGAGATTATATGAATTTATCAAGGCTCACACAGCTAGTCAAATCTGAGCATGGACTTGATCTGAGGTAATCCTGATTCCAAGCCCTGTACTCTATGCATTGTATGACTTCACCATTTTGAATAATACTCAGGTTCAAAGGTGTGAACGAAGAAAAAGGAAAGAGTGTTAGGGAAGACAGAGAAGAGGAGGAGGATGACGGTGGTGATTTTGTTGCCCTATCAAAAAAGAAAGCCACATATCTGTTTTGGACACATAGCAGAGAGAAATTAAAAAAAAAGCTGAATCAAAAAGTTTTAGAGCAAAGCCTTTCAAATTTCCCTTATCGGTTGATACTGGACACAAATTTTTTTTTTCCTTACTAATGGACAGTGACCAGAATTACTGTTAATCTTCACTAAAAAAATAAATTGTGGGTAAAAGAATGATAAAACTATTTAGTGAGAATCAGTGGGAAATATAGTTTTGTACCCCATTAAGGCAGAGTGGCTTGTATTCAGGATACTAAGTATCTTACAAGCTTCCTGTCTCTGAACAAATAACACTATCCTGCAATGACAGAAGTGAAATGAGGGAGATTAGTAGTATAAAGGAAAATTAGTGCCTTGTTATGTCAGGTCTACCTCCAATACCCTAAATAGGATAAAAGGGATTTGGTATCTACAGAGAACACGACTAAAGCTAGAACTTGACCCAGCTAGTTTGCTTCAAGGCACTAAAAGAGTTAAGAAAGTCCAGGATAGAACTAACTATAAGTTATTACTTTCAAGTCTCTCATGCTGGCCCTTCTGGTCAATACTAGAGTCACTTTTTTAACCTTTTCTCTTGTGGATTTGAGAATATAAATAACAGAGAACTCTTGGTGTAAAGAAGCAGAGATGGGAACCAATGGACCAATGGTCCTGACAGGTCCATAGGATGTTATAAAATCAAAGAATACTGGAACTACTATCAAATTTTGTGATTTGGGCAGTCTGGGGAAAGCTGACCATTGTGCATTAAGAAAAGACTTGAAACCACAAGCAGTAAATGAACTTTCCCTTTAGAGATTCATTCTTTTTGCTTACAGACTTATGTTTCACCCCCCATTTCTTTTGTTATGCAAGAGAGTTTCTCAGTTGCTTCCTTCCATTACTTTTAATGATGAGGAGAGAGGCAAAATGGGATGGAGTAATATAGAAATAGGGAAAGGGACCTGAAGCAATTGATCACTTTAATCAATTGTGTTGAAACAAGCTCTATTGCAAAAACATACAACACATTGAAAAGCAATGGCTTGACTGTGCCAAATTAGCTATTAGTGCATTCTTGGGCTGCTACTCCTTTAGTTGGGATGATAGGTTAGTTATTGTAGTAAGAGTTCTTGGTCCTTATTGACATGCTTTTTCTCTAAGAAAATCCTTCAAATTCAGAATGGGGAAAAGAAATAGTTTATTTCCCAAGGCTGAGAATGAATTAAATAATAAACTAGTTCTTCTATCAGTCACTGTACAAAATGATGAAGATACCAAAATATTTCATTCTAACAGTAAGGAAAACAAATACATAAACTAGATTACACCATATACATACAGAGTATATGCAAAGTAATACTAGAAGGCATAATCCTAATAGAAAACTAGGCTATTAGAATAGTTTAGGAGAGAGGTATATAGGGTCCTGAGGTTGATAGCTATGTGAGTGAAGAAATGCAAACTACTGGTGGAGGAGTGTTGTAAAGAAAAAAAATTAAAATATGCCTAACTAAATGGATGTTTAGAGGAATTATGGATGACTGAGCCTGCAAAGCTGGGTGACTGAATAGGGAATTTCAGAAGAGGGGAGAATTTGGGGGACAAAAAAAATTGTGTTTTGGACATGTTGAGATTCAGTTGCAAATTGGGCATCTGGTTCAAAATGACCAACATATATTATATGAGAATTGTGGAGGACAACTCAGAGGAGGGATTAGGGCAGGATCAATATATCTAGGAGTGGTTTGCATAGAGATGACAATTGGATGTCAGGGAAATTGATGAGGTCCCCAAGTAGTAGCATGCAGAGAAAAAAAAATGACCAGTGACAAAGGCATAAAAAATGTCACTCCCTGGATCCATGACATGAATATAAAGATCTAGTCAAAGAGACTAAATGGCAAGCAGATCACACCCGTCAGTAAAGAACTTAGAGAAAACAGAATCATGAAAACTCTGAAAAGAGAGTATCCCGAAGAAGAAGAAAAGGCAGTCATTACCAAAAATGCTGCCAAAGAGATCCTGAAGGATCAGAATTTTTAAAAAAGATGTCTTCCAGTTTTATACTTTAGAAGTTATTAGTCACTTTTCATTTCAATTAGTAAAACTCATCTGAATGATAAGGGAGAAGCCAGAATGCAGAGAGTTTAGAAAAAGAGGAAGTGGAGGTATCAGCCAGTCAATAAGCATTTATTGTCTACTCTGGGTCAAGCTCCAGACTAAGCACTGGGGGGATACAAAGAAAGGCACAAGCCAGAACCCAGCCTGTAGGAGCTCCCAGGTTAAGGGGGTGACTCCACGCAAATAACTCTGTACACATCAGTGGTTTACAAGAAAAATGGGAAGTAATGAAGTTGTCCCTTGGGCTCCTGTAAGTGTGAAATGAGTGATAACACATGTAAGTGAAAAGGGTCCAGCTTTACTCCAAAGGCCACTTTGAGCAGATCTCTGCTCCCTGATCTGCTGCCGACTTTCTCACCCACACATTGTGTTTCCTGATTCCTTCCGCTTTGCTCATATGTTCCCTTCTTCATCCTCAGACTTAGTTCCATAGCCCCGAAAAAGCCTCTGCCAGCAGGCCAAGTTCATCCTGTTCCCAGGTCCCCCTCACTGGATTTCACCATGGTGGGGAATAAGCTCCATGAACACCACTGAGCAGGTGCCACATCTCAACTGCCAGGCTGAATTTGTGCCCCCTCAGGGCTCCAACACCTGGCTTTGCCTTGCAACCCCTAATGAGAGATGTGGCCAGTCTTGGCTAAGCCATTACCTCCCATTCAATGCCTGTACAATCAGGAAGTCACCCCAGCCTCCTCAACCACCTGTTTTCTAGGTCCTGAGCACCTCCTTGAGATTGTTCCCAAGCATGTCACTCAAAGGCCGCAGGCAGGCTCACTAGGCTCCATTTAGGGATTTAAGGTGGTGAGGAGAAAATTTAGAAGGCTCATCCACTCTGCCTATCAGGCTGAGAAAGAACTCCAAATAGAAAGCCAAGTTCCACCCAGATTTGATCCCTGGGTCCCTGGTTCATTTGATCCAAAAAAGTGGGGAAAACATTGGGTATCCTTTTGGATACTCTATTAAAAATCAAAAATTTGATTTTCAAAGGAATTTGTGTTTGAGACTTCAAAATTATGTCTCATTTCACATGCTATTTTTAATTATATAAAGAGAAAGAATATAGGTAAAAAGTATGGATTTATTCTTCCTTTTTAAATAGATTTTAATTGGGATTTTCTTTTTGAAATTGATTTATTCCAATAGTCCTAGGAGTAGTCACTACCCTGAGGATGAGCCTAGAATATTAGACTGCTAACAAAGTTGGCAAGCTACCCACTCTTATATCCCTGAAATCTCCACACCATGTGTCAGGCAACTTGACCAAATATTTAGCCTGGGCCCTTCATCACTCTGGAGATTTTAGGCTCAACTCCACACCTTTCCAAAGGCCACTGGGCTATTGTTGGACCAACACAGCCTTAGGGCTGATCTAATCCCCAGCAAGTAAAAGGCCTACAAAATCATTTGCTAAAGCAACCAACCACAGGCTAAACTGAAAGTTAGGCATGTGTAGGGCACCAAACATTCCCAAAATAAAATCAGAGACTCTCAAGGTAAAAAGCAAAAAGTATTTACTATGCTATCAGGAGAAAGGATAGCTCCCAACATCAGCAGTGGCAGTATAGGAATGCAAAACACAAGCTGCAAAACACAGAATTATATAGACCCTAACAGGGAAACCCCCACTCTTTCTGACCCTTTCACCCAGTGGCTGGAAGTCCAGGCTTATATAAAATATACTCAGAGACAAAGAATACTAGCCAATGACAAAGTCCTTACCATGATGTTAATTGTGGTGGAAAAGGGCAGAACTTAACAGGAGGAAAATGTAAGTTTATCTAAGATAAGCTTTTAGCTATAGTATGACTTGCTATTGCAAAACTTCTAGTTATTATTAGGGTATAGGTTAAGCCACATTCTTATGAGAAGTCTTCAGTCAATTCATCCCATTAACCATAGCTGCTACTTTATTTTGTCCTTTAACATGTCTTGCTATTATTTAATTTCTCCCATCCATGGACTTCTCCCTTACCTTCTCCCCCCACATTTTCCTTGCCTCTTTATCTCATTCCCATTAGTCTCCACTCCTCATCCCACTCTGATTAATAAACACCCTTCTGAATCCCCACCTTGTTCTAGGCCATCCTTTCAACTCCTCTTTACATTTTTCCCATTAATCTAAACACTTTGTCCCATACCCTTAATTCTATACACCCTTTCGTATCGGGGGGAGTGATGCAGAAGTGTTGTGGGTGAGTGTGCTGAGATAATTTTGGAACAAGTACTGCACAATTCTCTCCTTAGCTGGTCCATACTCACAGGTACAGTGAGTGCTCAAGCCCTCAGTTTAGCAAGTACAGGTGGCTAAGGTGAAACTAAGGTAGATGTGAGATGGTTACATCCACTTTCTCCACCAGTGTTTGTGGGTTGAAATAATGCCACCACAGCTTCCACTGACAGTTTCTGTATATGCAAATGAGATTTTCTGGCAGGAAAACAAGAAGTAGTTAGGGTCAAGTTGGTGGCAAGGAGGCGGCTAGTACAAATGGGGAAACATCCAGAGTAGACACAGTGACTTACAGAAATGTGGCCTTTGCCACGAGTCCATCAGGATGTCAACTGCCTTGAGGATGCCCACAGCACACACCACAATCCTGAGGCTTCGGCTGCCTATGGAGTTTCCTAACCTAACCAAGGAGTTATCCCCCCCCCCCACCTCTCCCTCCTTGCCCTTCCCGGGAGAAATCCCCAAAGTGGGGCAAAGGGACCTGGAGAAAAGGCACTTGGAGTAGGGCCTGTGTTCTTGGAATGAATGGTTCAAAGGGCACTGAAAAGCTTCAAATAGTTTGAGAGGAAACAGTTAACTTGGAGAAGAGAGTGGAAAGTTAACAAAGAGAAGTGCAAAGGGGTAAAATAAGGGAAGAAACCAAGTTCTCCTTCTCCATACAATACCTTTCCAGTGCTTCAGGGGTTCTGGGGAACAGCCGTTTCAGATCTTCTCTGGGTTCTCTTGAGGAGTCAGGAAGGTCTGGAGAAGCAGAGGTAACAGGAGCAGCAGGTTGGAGTCTGGAAATGTGAGTCTGACTGGGAAGGCCTCTGAGGTTAATAGCAGGGGGATGGTTAAAATGACCTCATGAGGTCCTTTCCAATTGCCCAGAGGGTCAGGACTTTGGGCCATCCAAGATTTCAAGTTTCCTAGGTCCCCCGCATTTACTAGGGTGACAGTCTGGGGATGAACACCCGCTGGTTTGGGGAGATGTTCACATATTCAGAAAGGGCCTTTGGGGCTCTGCCAAGCTGTGGGACAAACTGGGTGACCAGATGCTGTTCTGAATCTATAGAATGTCAGAGGGGAAGCATGGCCGCTCATGAGAAAGGTCAAAAGGGGCTGAGCTCAGTCTTCTCCCCAGGGGCACTGCAGACTCTCAGTAGTCTTATCAGGAGACTATTTACCCCCTCTTCCAACATCTGCAGGCACAGCTTAGGGAGGACTCCCTGAGGGGAGGATTCATTTTCTGCACCTTTCCCCAAGACTGAGGATGCCAGACAGAGAGGAGATAATTACTTTAAGGTGGCTCAGCCACAGTTTGGATTATCTGTGAAGTGGGTTACCTGTGACTGGACTACTATCACTGTGGAAAGAGTTGGGTGGCCACAGTAAGGTAAAATCTCTTTTAGTAAAATGTTATATATCTTCTGGCTTTTTCAGTCGTGCAAAGGAAGGCTTTCATTCAATTGGAACAGGTTTCAACAAAAACCAAAAGTAGTTTTGAAATGGACAAATGTTTGCTCAGCTAGATTAAAGGAGGTGTTTTGCACTTCAAAGTGCCTGCTCAACAATGCTCTGAGGAGTATCTATCTATTCCATAGGGTTGGTTGCCTACCAATGTTCGATAACCCTGGTCTATAATCTGTGTCAAACATCAGTCATTGTGCATTCTCCTTACATCCTGTAAACCCCCTAATTTTCCCCCCTGTAAGCGGAAAGTCCAGTCAGTGTTTAATGTCAAATGTAACCACAAGGCTGAACAAGAATGCTTATAAGGCTGTCTCTACTTCTGTTCAAGATGGAACCCTATGGAGAGATCCATCCTGGCCAGCCCAGTGGGTAAATAAACAGTCTCTAAATTACAAACACCTTGGCTGTCTTGAATTTTATTGCCTGGGCTATCTCACTAGGAGGTCCCAGCGAGATAAGCCTTTGGCTCAGTATGACCACCAGTCCCTCTCCCTGGAGGGGGAAGGAGGTTACAGATCCTAGGGGGTGATCACCAAGAGACCTTCCTTGGTCCCTAGAATCCAGTAATCTGTTTCTGCGGACCAGGAGAGTGCGTCCCAAATTTTGAATTCAGTCCAAAATTGGCACAGTGCATCCTAAAAGCCAGTTCTGGTTAACAAGATTTTGAGGAGCCCCTGCAGCTGCCTAATTATCCTGCAGCCGCCCGTCTGGTCTGGTGAATACTCCTGTATCTATAACAAGTGTCTAAGCCAGACGCAGCGCTGAATGCCCTTTGCTGACTTCCACAGGACACTGTTGTGACGGTCCTGGGTGTCTTAAGACACATCTGGTCCTGGGTGCCATTCAGCATAACTCTGGGTGTCCTAGATAATAAATCTGGACACATCTGGTATGTGTTCTGTGTTCTGTGTGATTTGTCTGTCTGTTTTGTTGGTTGAAGAGCTCTGTTAAAAAATTTAAGAACAGCGTTGCAACTGTGCTTAGTATAAAATTGTGATTTCTAACTTTTAATCTGTCGCACTAATTTGTAAGGAAAAGCAACGGGACTTTTAAAAAATGCAAAAGGTGAAAATAGAGCTCTGTGTGTGTCTGCATGTGTACGTTTGTTTGCTTTGTATTTGTTTTGCTTTGCATGTGTTAAAAATTAGCAAGCTTGTAAGAGATAAAAATTTAGCCTCTGTGTTGCAGACTTAGAATCAGGCTGAATTGTTTGAAATAGAATTCATTCAGAGTAGTAATTTTTTCAAGAGTGGCTCAGGTAAGGAAAGAAGTTTGAAAAATCTCTCTCTCTCTCTCTCTCTCTCTCTTTCTCTCTCTCTCGCTGATTGCAGCTATCTTGTGGGGAAAAGGGAGAAAAGGGAGAGAAGGAAAGAAATAAAAACATAGATTGAAAGGGATTTGAAAGTTTGAAAAGTTAAAAATATATAGAGAGAAGAGCAGTGTGCTAACATTTAAAGAAAAGAAGTTTGGATGGAATATCTAGGCATTTTCTGTGAAGGCAGAGAAATGCACTAAATGGGCTTGGAAGTTTAGAGATGCTCTGTTTGGATTCTGGAAGGAAAGAATAAGAATGTTCAAGGTGAAATAAACTTCTCTCAGGGAGTAGGGATCCTGGGGAAAAAAAGCCTCTAATCTGTTTTTGCTGATTTAAAAGCTTTGTTAAGTTTTAATCAGGATGATTAAGAAATTTGGGGATTGGTTATTTGAAAATTTGCTTGTGATTTTAAACTTTTTAACCTGTTGTACTAATTTGTAAGTAAATGGAACTTGGCTATTTTAAATTGACAGGAAAGTTTTCCCTTAAAGCAGTTTTCAAAGCCTGCTAGAGTAAAAGACAATAAAACCTTATCTTATCGAAATTCAGATAGGAAGAAATTTGGTTTGGAACTTTGGGATGATTCAGAAAATTATGGGAAATAATTTTGCTATTGCCTTTGCATGCTAGATTTGTTTATTCTGAATATAAGATGTTGGAATTTGTTTGAATATTGATACCTTTATTACTAAAGAGAAGGGGAAAGAACATAAAATTCAAACTTAGCCTGGGCTAGACCACAAAAGCTGCCTGGACAGATAAGAGAGAGATGCTAATTGCTGTCAGACAACACTCAGGCAGAAAAAAAAAATTGTAAAAAATTTGGTTTGATTCAGTTTATGTGCTAACATAAGTTATACAGAGCTCTGTTGGACATATGTGGGTTTTGTGGAGTTTTGAGCTATTCACTATATACTGTGAATCTTACAGGTTTTGAAGGAAAAAGGAAAGAGAAATGAAGATGATTTAGGAAGGATTGATTTGTAGGAGCAATTAAAGGTTTGCATAGTTTTAGGAAGTAAGAGAAAGGTTTTTGGCAGTAGAAAGAAGGGGTGAGGGAGGGAGAAATGGGAAAGATCCTTTGTCTTCAGAGGTAAAGATTCAACTCACCCACCCTCCACTGCCTTCTGCTACTTTGGAAATGGAGCATCTAGTTAGGAAAGTTGTTGGAGATTGTTGGGAAACTGGTGGACTTGGGAGGAAATTTGATATTGGGAGAAAGTAAATAACTGATGGGCTAAATCTTGAGAAGGATTTGTGTGTAAAAATTGGGTGGGGGAACCTGAGGGAAATTTTTGTCCAGGGATGCAGGAGTGGGGGAAGGGTGGTCACAATGGAATCCTCTCCTCCCCTTACCCTACTAAGTGTGTTCCAGCCTGTTTTCTTATCAAGTTACTGCCAGTGTAGCAAACTGTGATTTAAAGGGACAGGCTTAATTTTAGGTTAATTGACTGAATATTTATTTCTTGATACATAATGGTTTTCTTGTTTGAAGAATATGGTCATAAATGTGATCCATTCTTTGGTAGGATTATTCCTGAAAGTTTAATTGCTATTTTTAAGAATCTTTCGGACTCCCTTATGTGGTATGGGGACATTCTGTATAAGTTTTAACTGATTTTATTGGATCATCCTGAGGTTATTTAAAGGGTCCTTGAAAATAATAAGTTTTTTTTTTCTTTGTCCTTTTAAAAATCTTTCTGTAATGGACAATATGCAATTTGGGATATTTTTCTATGTATTGGGTATTTTAAAAGCAAAATGATTTGTATGTATAATGTTCACTTATATAACATCTACTTAGCTATAATAATTGTTCTAAGTTGTGAACTTATTGGGACTAATTTCTCACTGTCATTCCTATAAGGTTATGGTAAATCTGTTTAGGATTTATCAGAAATTTGATTAATGGAATCTGTTATTCCATTTCTTGGGCTTAATTATGGTTAATTAGTTAATGCTATTTGGGAGTTTTAAAGTAATTTAAACAGTTTAAATTAACTGTCCCTCTGACAATTAGTGGGACAATTGAAATGAAACAGGGTTAAAGCTATTTTGTCCTGTATGTGCTGACAGTTGAGTTTTAACTGCTTATGTTGTTATAGTTATGTCCCTGCAATTTTTTTTTCCTCCTGTACCTGATCTCTATGATCAGAGCAATAGTCAATGGAAATTGTTAATGCAATTCAATTATGTCATACCTTGGTATTTTCAGTCTGATTATATGTAATCATTGTATCCTAAATGCTTGGGCAAATAAGTATTTAGCTTGGTCATCTGTCTGTTACTAGGCATTTGTGGATTTTTTTTTTTTTTAGGTTTCTAAATGATAAGAGGACAATTAACAGAAGTCCGTAAGACCTAACTAATGTTGAGACTTGAGACTACAGTGTGTTCTGTAAAGCAAACTCATCTCTTCACATAGGAAGCTGCTGGCCAATCTATTTTGGCCTCCTCATATTTTGCAGCAGTCTGGTGAAGCAGTCTTTCTGTCTGAGACTGATCTTATCTTTATTTGTTAGATTTGTGTTTTTTTTGTTCTAGATTTTGGTCAAATTACAGATGTTGACCTGCTTCTGGGACCTAGATCAGCTTTGATTAACTCTGATTGTGAGTGTGGCACATTCACCCCCATTTCTCAGCCTGCAGCAGTTTTAAAATGAGACCATGGACTGGACCCTGCTTCTAGTGTACTTTGGACTGATATGAGGGACTTTGGGAATGGTTGATGACTGACAGTTAAACCTTGTCTGTGTCATCTATTACTGTGTGTTTAAGATTTGGGATGGGATTTATTAAACCTGTGTAACTATCACTGTTATGTTTGAGGAATTTTTAGGAAATCCTACTAGTCTGTTTTGTATAGGGATTTTAATTCACTTTGGGGATTTATATGTGGAATGATCATTTGATAATGCCTTCCCATGAGAAAAAAAAAAAAAAAACACGGGAGGAAGATATAGAACATTGGGGAAACTGGTATATTTTTCTCAAAAAACCTGAAAGAATAGGAACCTCTAAGCTCCTATACTTTGCCTTAGGCACTTCTGCCTCACCTCCTATCTCACTAGTTCAGATTGATTTTGGATTATACTTTATTCTGTTGGAATTGCACTGGCAGACTCAATTTTGGGGATTATTTTTTTAAGAAACAACCAGAAATCAGACACCTGTCCTGGGACTGGCAGTCTCTCTGATTTGTTTTCTCCTGTAACCCCAGTTCCTTAATTAGCATTCTCAAAGGACCTTGGCATCTAAAAATTTAGGGTTGCCTGCCTTGCTGGTCTACCTGTGCATAATCTGCTCTGCAATCTGATCCTTTCTGCAGTCCTCTGGGCGGGGACAGGTGAAGCTACTTCAAGCCTCACTCTTCTCCCCTGGAGCGGTTTGCCCCTCTCAATGGGCTGTGAGCCCTGCTGCTCTGTAAGCAGAGACTTGAGTTAAGTACACATATGACTGCAGACCTAACTCACAGTGAATTGTCCATCTCAAACTGGATTCTCTGGCTGAGATGGTGCCCCAATTGCAGAGGGCCTGACATGCTTGCAACAGGGAGCCTTTGTACTGCTGTTAACTCTGGGGTTATCAGAGAGAGACTTGTCCTTGCATTTTTCTAGTTTTATTTAATGTTGGGCCACAGTTCTCTTTAATTGTCCTGACTCAGTTTCCCTAATTGGTTCTGCTTCAGTTTCCCTAAATTGTTCTGCCTCAGTTTCCTTAACTGTTCTGCCTCAATCCCCTTAGTTGCAACCCCCCCCCACCTTGGTTCATTGAAGACTGAGGGCCACTTGCTCTAAGGTTATAAATTGTTAATGTGAGACTCAAGATAAGGGGAAGTCCAGACTTCCTGGCTCCTACCAGAATGTCCAGTGTCTCCCACCACGCTGTCAGAACCAGATCCATAGTCTGTTCCCATTCTCTATGTTCTGCCCCTGCCCCTGCCTTGGTTTACCCCTGTAGTTGTGCCATGTGTGTGTATATGTCATTGAGAACTCACATTCACCACTGGATACTTTGAGAATAGACTCCTGTCCAGTCAATCAAACTTTCCCATTGATAGAATGTTGGGAGCTCTCTGATTTCTGTCTTGCCTCAGTCTCTCCGGCCTTACATTTGCCTTGTTAGCGCTCAGGTCGATGCAGACATTAGGATCCGAGAGGGTCTCATTACTCATCTGGGAAAGTCAGTGGGCTCCCTAGCAGAACTGCCGTGGGTTAGATCCGCTGTTCATGCACTGGGAGATGAATATAAACTGCTTGCATTTTTGTTTTTCTTCCTGGATTATTTATACCTTCTGAATTCAATTCTCCCTGTGCAACAAGAAAACTGTTCGGTTCTGCACACGTATATTGTATCCAGGATATACTGTAACCTATTCAACATGTAAAGGACTGCTTGCCATCTGGGGGAGGGGGTGGAGGGAGGAAGGGGAAAAATCGGACAGAAGTGAGTGCAAGGGATAATGCTGTAAAAAATTACCCTGGCCTGGGTTCTGTCAATATGAAGTTATTTAAAAAAAAAAAAAAAGATCCGCTGTTCATGAAACAAGAGGGATTGTGTATGACACTGGGAGAATCTTGTTGCTTCTATGCAAATCCTTCAGGGGTCATTAGGGAATCACTCGCCTCCTTGCATAAGCATTTGAATGACCACTCTATGACTGGTCTCCTTGGCTAACCATCCTCCTCTCAAGAGTTACAGGCCCAGTCCTCTTGTCCCTTCTCCTCCTCCTCATAGCTCCCTGAATAAGAAAGTGCCTCATCTTTTATGATCAGGATCGCATACAGACCCTGGAACTTTTCACTCTCAAGATGACTCATTCCCCGTTGGCCTCAGATGAGTCACAACTATGAACATAAAAAGGGGGGAGTGAAATGGACAAAGGACTGGCCTCCCTTCCCCTCCTCCACAAGGGCCTCGGCTCCTGGAGAAATGTTTGCTCAGTTAGATTAAAGGAGGTGTTTTGCACTTCAAAGTGCCTGCTCAACAACGCTCCCGTGGAGTATCTATTACATAAGGTTGGTTGCCCAACAATGTTCAATAACCCTGATCTGTAATCTATGTCAAACATCTGTCATTATGCATTCTCTTTACATCCTGTAAATCCCCTATTTTTCCCCCTGTAAACGAAAAGTCGAGTCAGTGTTTAAAGTCAAATGTAATCACAAGGCTGAACAAGAATAAGCTTTTTGCTTATAAGACTGTTTCTACTTCTGTTCGATAAGGAACCCTATGGAGAGGTCCATCTCAGCCATCCCAGTGGGTAAATAAACAGTCTCTAAATACAAACACCTTGGCTGTCTCGAATTTTATTGCTTGGGCTATCTCAGTTTAACGCCCCACAACGGGACCTATGAGTGAAGTCTCCCTGCCAGGGGAGGTAAGCTTTCTCTGAACAGGTCTTCAAAGAGAGGGATGTGGGGGAGGGCTGGTTAACAGCCCTATCAGGATTTACTTGGGCACCTATTGACCAGGCTTGATCTGCTGGCTTGTGTCCAGAGAAAAGAGGCTTGACACAGGGAATGGAAGCTGTCTTTCCCAAGTGAGTGTGGGCCAAAGAGAATTTTCCACTGACTTGCCTCTGGGATTATCAGCTGGTCACAGGGAGTTGGAACCAGCCAGAGGGGGAAAGACTAAACCCCTTTCTTTAGCATGGGCCTGTTT